>NC_090366.1:9543029-9681305 GCF_035084215.1 Heptranchias perlo | reverse complement strand
TGGGAATTCCAGAGCGTAGGGCCCAGGCAGCTGAAGGCACGGCCGCCAATGGTGGAGCGATGGAAATCGGGGGATGCGCAATAGGCCAGAATTGGAGGAGCGCAGAGATCTCGGAGGGTTGTAGGGCTGGAGGAGGTTACAGAGATAGGGAGGGAGCGAGGGACATGGAGGGATTTGAAAACAAGGATGAGAATTTTAAAATCGAGGCGTTCCAGGACCGGGAGTCGATGTAGGTCAGCGAGCACGGGGGGTGATGGGTGAACGGGACTCGGTGCGAGTTAGGATACGGGGGCAGCAGAGTTTTGGATGAGCTGGAGTTTACAGAGGGTGGAAGATGGGAGGCCAGGAGGGCGTTGGAAACAGTCAAGTCTAGAGGTAACAGAAGCACATCTCCCCGACTCCCACCCCTCTGCTCCGCCCAAACCTCCACCTGTGAGCCTGGACCAGAAAACCCAGATTCTCCCACCGGCGAGATATTCGATCATGGTGTGCGTCACGGCAGAGCCCGACCCAGCCCTCACCTGATTTACGCGCAGGCACGTTCCCTGCGGGGTAGCTTAACAGTCCGGGCAACTCCTGAATCGTTAACCCGTCTGCCTCTCTCCAGAGATGTCAACGCCTGAATTGGACGAGGATTCAGAGTTCCTTCATCCGCAGAATTCCAGGCCCTAAGCTCTGGAATTCCCTCCCTAAACCTCTCCGCCTCTCTCTCTCCTCCTTTAAGACGCTCCTTAAAACCTACCTCTTTGACCAAGCTTTTGGTCACCTGTCCTAATATCTCCTTATGTGGCTCGGTGTCAAATTTTGTTTGATAATCACTCCTGTGAAGCACCTTGGGACGATTATAGGTGCTATATAAATGCAAGTTGTGGTTGTTCTGTCCCCAGCAGATAGTTTCTCTCCTCTCTCTCATTAACTTAAAGCCACTGCTTTAATTGTAGCAATCCCGACCCACAAAGATCCCAGTGTTTTTACCATTGTTCATTCTGGGGATGTGGGCATCGCTGGCATTTATTGCCCATCTCTCATTGCCCTGAGAAGGTGATGGGCCTTCGTCTTGGACTGCTGGTAGCGGTCTTGATACGACCGAGGGGCTTGTTAGCCCCACTTCAGAGGGCGGTTAAGAGTCAATCACAATGCTGTGGGACTGGAGTCACCTATAGGCCCAGACCGGGCCAGGACGGCAGGTTTCCTTCCCGAAAGGGACACGGGTGAACCAGTCGGGTTTTTAATGACAATCCGACAGCTTAACAGTCAGTTTTATTGAGACCAGCTTTTGATTTAGCTAATAACTGAATTCAAATTCTCAAATCTGCCATTGTGCGATTATTCTGGACACACGTCCACACTGACACGCACACACACACACCCACACACACACACACACACATGCCCACACACACGCCCATACAGACACAAACACAGACACACAAATTTGACCTCGTGTTTTCTGAATTATTTGTCCTGGCTTTTAGGTCATTAAGCATCAGCCGTGGCTCAGTTGGTAGTGAGCTCACTTCTGAGTCAGAAGGTTGGGGGGTCGAGCCCCCACTCCAGAGATTTGAGCCCATAATCCAGGCCGACACTCCCAGTGCCGGTACTGAGGGAGTGCTGCACTGTCGGAGCTGCCGTCTTTCAGATAAGCCATTAAATTGAGGCCCTGTCTGCCACTCTTAGGTGGATGTAAAAGATCCCAAGGCCATTATTGGAAGATGAGCAGCGGGGAGTTCTCCCCAGGTGTCCTGGGGCCAATGTTTATCCCTCAACCAACATCACTAAAACAGATGATCTGGTCATTATCACATTGTTGTTTGTGGGATCTTGCTGTGCGCAAATTGGCTGCTGCGTTTCCTACATTACAACAGTGACCACACTTCAGAAAGTACTTCATTGACTGTAAAGCGCTTTGGGACATCCTATGAAAGGTGCTATATAAATGCAACTTGTTCCTTTAGTGCAGTAACATAACCACTACACTACAGTACGCAATATAAGTGTGAGGTTGGATTCTGAACTGGAGGTCTCGAAACCGAGGTCAGGACTCTCCAGAGGTCAAATCCCTCAGCACCCACCCGGTGTGCGTCTGGGTCTGAGCCAGAGCAGCTGTTGCACCTCACGAGTGGGTCAGTAGGGGGAGCTTGCACTACTAGTCCCCTTACAGATAAAGCTCCAGATGGGATTCAGTGAACATTATCGGGCCAGAAACAGAAGCCTGAAAGACAGGGAGCCAATCTGTCCAGCGTCTGGGTTAATTCAGCAGTTCCGGGTAAATTTTACGTTGATATTTTTGTGTGCTGCATCCATCACAGTCCTTGTGAGCAATCTCAAACATGTTTCTTAACACACACACACACACACATGCAAACCCGCCCCCTCCCACATACACACACATGCATGTGTCAGCCGTGTCTCAATGGGGGTATAGCACTCCCGCCTCTGAGTCAGAAACCCTCCCGTTCGAAACATACATCTGGTCAATTTCTCAACTTGTTCCTTTTTTTTTCATTCGTCCGTGGGATGTGGGCGTCGCTGGCGAGGCCGGCATTTATTGCCCATCCCTAATTGCCCCTTGAGAAGGTGGTGGTGAGCCGCCTTCTTGAACCGCTGCAGTCCGTGAGGTGAAGGTTCTCCCACAGTGCTGTTAGGGAGGGAGTTCCAGGATTTTAACCCAGCGACGATGACTGTTAAGCGATAGCGCCTCCACTGGAGGGAGGGCGTAATTGCAGCGTGACATGTTTACATAGGAAATTTCCATTATAATTGAGGACAAAGGCATTCTTAATCGGAATTGTTGAGAGGGTTTATGTGCAGACCTAAGATTTCGACATGTTGCGTATAGATTTTAAAACCAAACAATTAAAGAAATAAAAATGTGTTTTGAGTTTCACAAAGCTTAGTTCTGGTGCTTTTAAACATGTTTGGCAAACAATTTGTTTATAGAAAAATGCCCAGACGACTGCATCAGTAAACTTGGAACGACATCAAGGGGACCGCTCCCCCACTTTGAATTCTTGCTGCGGTTTCTGACATGATCTTTTTCGCTCTTTGCCTTTTGTTAGATGTTATCTGACAATCTGAGGTGGTTGTACAGAGCTGGAGGCTTTGACTTGAAGTGTTTTTAAAGTGCGGGTGGGAATGGGGAGGACAGGTGGGGGATTGGAGTGGGGAGGGCGGGGGGGGGCTGGGAGTGGGGGGGGTGGGAGTTGATGGGGGGGGGTGGTGGGAGTGTGTGGGGGGCCGGGAAGTGGGAGTGGGGAGGGCGGGGTGGTGGGGAGATGGGGAGGAGGATATTGGCCAAGCAGTTCAAATAAATGACAAAGCTAGTTCTGGAGATTGAAAGGTTTAGTCATTTTTATTGACTATTTGGAGTCTAGACTGTAAAATATCATCACATTTCAGCATAGGTGAGTCCTAATATCCATCCATCTTTCTATCTATCTGTCTGTCTGTCTGTCTGTCTGTCTGTCTGTCTGACTGTCTGTCTGTCTATCTGACTGTCTGTCTGTCTGTCTGTCTGTCTGTCTGTCTGTCTGTCTATCTATCTGTCTGTCTGTCTGTCTGTCTATCTGACTGTCTGTCTGTCTGTCTGTCTATCTGACTGTCTGTCTATCTATCTATCAATCATTCTATCTATCTATCTATCTGTCTGTCTGTCTGTCTGTCTGTCTATCTATCTATCTTTCATTCTATCTATCTCTTTCATTCTATCTATCTATCTATCTTTCATTCTATCTATCTATCTATCTATCATTCTATCTATCTATCTATCTATCATTCTATCTGTCTATCTATCTATCTGTCTGTCTGTCTGTCTATCTATCATTCTATCTATCTATCTATCTTTCATTCTATCTATCTCTTTCATTCTATCTATCTATCTTTCATTCTATCTATCTATCTATCTATCTATCTATCTATCTATCTATCTATCTATCATTCTATCTGTCTATCTGTCTATCTATCTATCTGTCTGTCTGTCTGTCTGTCTGTCGATCTATCTATCTATCATTCTATCTATCTATCTATCTATCATTCTATCTATCATTCTATCTATCTATCTATCTATCTATCTGTTCATCTATCTATTTCTTTCTCTGCCTCGCTCTCTCTCTCTCTCTCTCCTATATATGGATATATACAGGGGATAGTTGGTTTCTTGAAGTCAGCTCCTATCCATATTGATGGCCCCTTGACAACTGAAGTGATTGGAGTGAGGGTCCATGTGCCTGTACTCTGCCTGACAGCAGGTAGCAGATGGCGTGTATTTATTGACGGCGTTCCTGGAATAACAATCAGTGTTGAGGCGAACTCCACACAAGTCTCTTTATTCCCAGCTGATGGGACACACAGGTGGGAGCGGAGAGAGTTTGAAACTTTTTCAACTCACTTCAAAGATACTTTGGTTCCTCAATTACTGGTACAGGCTAGACTTGGCACAGCAATCTGCGGTTTCTCAACAAACACTCTTAGAAAACCATCATTAATGCAGCTTAAATATTCAACATACAAGAACGACACAGAGCGTGTTGTTTGAACTGAATTCAAAACTCCCTCTGGTGGTTCAATTGGTAACACACTGTGCCATTTTTAACTTGCCCACATAGACCAGGTGGGTACAACATAGAGCAGGTGAGTCTTACATACTTCAGGTGGGTACAACATAGAGCAGGTGAGTCTTACATACTTCAGGTGGGTACAACATAGAGCAGGTGAGTCTTACATACTTCAGGTGGGTACAACATAGAGCAGGTGAGTCTTACGTACGTAAGGTGGGTACAACATAGAGCAGGTGAGTGCAATGTAGATCAGGTGGGCACAACATAGAGCAGGTGGGTACAACGTAGATCAGGTGGGTACAACATAGATCAGGTGGGTACAACGTAGATCAGGTGGCTACAACATAGATCAGGCGGGTACAATGTAGATCAGGTGGGTACAACATAGATCAGGTGGGTACAACGTAGATCAGGTGGCTACAACATAGATCAGGCGGGTACAATGTAGATCAGGTGGGTACAACATAGATCAGGTGGGTACAACGTAGATCAGGTGGCTACAACATAGAGCAGGTGGGTACAACGTAGATCAGGTGGGTACAACATAGATCAGGTGGGTACAACGTAGATCAGGTGGCTACAACATAGATCAGGCGGGTACAATGTAGATCAGGTGGGTACAACGTAGATCAGGTGGGTACAACGTAGATCAGGTGGGTACAATGTAGATCAGGTGGGTACAACGTAGATCAGGTGGGTACAACGTAGATCAGGTGGGTACAATGTAGATCAGGTGGGTACAACGTAGATCAGGTGGGTACAACGTAGATCAGGTGGGTACAATGTAGATCAGGTGGGTACAACGTAGACCTTCAGGGAAAGGGAGAAAAGGAAGCTGGCGAGAGAGAGCGGAAACCCAAAGCAAGTCGTTTACTGTTCGTCAGTCCAAGCACAACAAACAATGGGACTCGTTCCAGTAAATTAATTACACAGCGATCGCACACAACCCTCGAGTCTCTGTGGATTTGGTTTCACAAAGCTTTCATACTTACAACTAGAATAACAAGTGACTTCCCTTCCTGTTTTTGGTACTAAGCTAAGACTCTTTTTTCAAATGCATATGTTTGTGTTTGTGTTTATATCTGTTTGTGTTTGTGTTTTGTGTGTGCTCGCATTTGTTTATATCTGTTTGTGTTTGTGTTTTGTGTGTGCTCGCATTTGTTTATGTTTGTTTGTGTCAGCCTGTGTTTCTGTATCTATTTATATTTGTATTGTGTGCCTATGTTTGTATGTCTGTGTATTTATATGTGCATTTGTGTTATATTAATGCGTCTGTGTGTGTTTTTAAGTTTGTGCATTTGTGTATATGCTTCTGTTCATGTATTTGTGTTTCTATTTATGTTTATGTTTTTGTGCATGTCTGTGTGCATATCAATGTGTGTCTGTGAGTGTGCACTCACATGCATGTTTGTGTACATATGCACATGCATGTGTGGTTGTGTACACATGCTTGTGTGTTTGTATGCGTGTGCACTTACACATGTGTTTGTGTGTGTGTTTGTGTGTGTGCACATGCGCGTGGGTCTGCCTATCTGAGAGACTTGGTCAAAGATATGCTTCTGCCTGTCCATGCCTGATTAACCTTCCAATGACTGTTAGCGATGTCATTCAACATATACTTGAGGAGTGACCTGGCATTGCTCCATCCAACGTTTTAAAGGAGTCATCAAACCATTTAAAATAATTGGCTTAATGCATCCATTAAGATAGAGGATAATAGAATATCACCCCCCAAAACCGGAACTGTTTATACACAAACATCATCAGTAGAGACTCCTGGGTCTAGATCTGATTCTTGTGCCTTTCCTTCTTTCTGTCTAGCCTCCTGTCTATTCTGTATCTTTCAGCCTCTTCTTGTCTACTTCTCTTTCTGTCTTTCTCTGCTTATCTGCCAGTGTCCATGACTGTTACTGTCTTGGCTTTCCAAGTTCAGACATGAAGAATGGCCACTTGGGTAATCTACCAAAGAGTTGCTCGTTGAGTCTTGTACCAATTAGCCATTTCCCCATCAACCCTTTCCCCGTTTAACCATGTACCCATTGGTCCCTGTATCCATTTAACCCTGTACCCACAAGACCCTGTACCCATTTAACCCTGTATCCATTTAACCCTGTACCCATTGGTCCCTGTACCCATTGGACCCTGTACCCATTGGACCCTGTACCCATTGGACCCTGTACCCACAAGACCCTGTACCCTTTGGACCCTGTACCCATTTAACCCTGTACCCATTTAACCCTGTACCCACTTAACCCTGTACCCACAAGACCCTGTACCCATTGGACCCTGTACCCATTAGACCCTGTACCCATTTAACCCTGTACCCATTTAACCCTGTACCCATTGGACCCTGTACCCATTGGACCCTGTACCCATTGGACCCTGTACCCATTAGACCCTGTACCCATTACTCCCTGTACCCATTGGACCCTGTACCCATTAGTCCCTGTACCCATTGGACCCTGTACCCATTTAACCCTGTACCCATTGGACCCTGTACCCATTGGATCCTATACCCATTTAACCCTGTACCCATTGGACCCTATACCCATTTAACCCTGTACCCATTAGACCCTGTACCCATTGGACCCTGTACCCATAAGACCCTGTACCTATTGGACCCTGTACCCATTGGACCCTATACCCATTTAACCCTGTACCCATTAGACCCTGTACCCATTGGACCCTGTACCCATAAGACCCTGTACCCATTAGACCCTGTACCCATAAGACCCTGTACCCATTAGACCCTGTACCCATTGGACCCTGTACCCATTAGACCCTGTACCCATTGGACCCTATACCCATTTAACCCTGTACCCATTAGACCCTGTACCCATTGGACCCTATACCCATTTAACCCTGTACCCATTAGACCCTGTACCCATTGGACCCTGTACCCATAAGACCCTGTACCCATTAGACCCTGTACCCATTGGACCCTGTACCCATAAGACCCTGTACCCATTAGACCCTGTACCCATTGGACCCTGTACCCATTGGACCCTGTACCCATAAGACCCTGTACCCATTAGACCCTGTAACCATTGGACCCTGTACCCATTTAACACTGTACCCATTGGACCCTGTACCCATTAGTCCCTGTACCCATTGGACCCTGTACCCATTGGACCCTATACCCATTTAACCCTGTACCCATTGGACCCTGTACACATTGGACCCTATACCCATTAGACCCTGTACCCATTAGACCCTGTACCCATTGGACCCTGTACCCATAAGAATCTGTACCCATTGGACCCTGTACCCATAAGACTCTGTACCCATTAGACCCTGTACCCATTAGACCCTGTACCCATAAGACCCTGTACCCATTGGACCCTATACCCATTTAACCCTGTACCCATTTAACCCTGTACCCATTGGACCCTGTACCCATTGGACCCTATACCCATTTAACCCTGTACCCATTAGACCCTGTACCCATTGGACCCTGTACCCATAAGACTCTGTACCCATTAGACCTTGTACCCATTAGACCCTGTACCCATAAGACTCTGTACCCATTTAACCCTGTACCCATTAGACCCTGTACCCATAAGACTCTGTACCCATTGGACCCTATACCCATTTAACCCTGTACCAATTAGACCCTGTACCCATTGGACCCTGTACCCATAAGACTCTGTACCCATTAGACCCTGTACCCATTAGACCCTGTACCCATAAGACCCTGTACCCATTGGACCCTATACCCATTTAACCCTGTACCCATTTAACCCTGTACCCATTGGACCCTGTACCCATTGGACCCTATACCCATTTAACCCTGTATCCATTGGACCCTCTACCCATTGGACCCTGTACCCATTGGACCCTCTACCCATTGGACCCTGTACCCATTGGACCCTCTACCCATTGGACCCTGTACCCATTGGACCCTCTACCCATTGGACCTTGTACCCATTGGACCCTCTACCCATTGGACCCTGTACCCATTGGACCCTGTACCCATTGGACCCTGTACCCATTCAACCCTGTATCCATTGGACCCTCTACCCATTAGACCCTGTACCCATTGGACCCTGTACCCATTGGACCCTGTACCCATTGAACCCTGTATCCATTGAACTCTGTACCCATTAGACCCTGTACCCATTGGACCCTGTACCCATTGGACCCTGTACCCATTGAACCCTGTACCCATTAGACCCTGTACCCATTGGACCCTGTATCCATTGAACTCTGTATCCATTGAACTTTCTGCCTACTAAACCGTCTACTCATGAAACCCTGTATGCATTGAACAATTTGTCAAATTGAACCCACTACCTATTGAACGCTCTACCTGTATGTAGATAGGTATATGTGGGCAGGTATATGTAGATAGGCATATGTATATAGAGCGTATTTGGATAGGTATATGCAGATAGGTATATGTGAACAGGTATATGTCGATAGGTATATGTCGATAGGTATATTTGATCAAAGTTTTCAAGATATAAAGGGGAACTGATAGGGTAGATAGAGAGAAACTATTTCCGCTGGTTGGGGAGTCTCGGACTAGGGGACATAGCCTAAAAATTAGAGCCAGGACTTTCAGGAGTGAAGTTAGGAGATACTTCTACACACAAAGGATGGGAGAAGTTTGGAACTCTCTTCTGCAAACGGCAACTGATGCGAGCTCAATTGCTAAATTTTAAATCTGAGATTGATAGATTCTTGTTAACCAGAGGTATTAAGGTATCTGGGGTTAAGGCAGATATATGGAGTTAGGTCATGGATCAGCGATGATGTCATTGAATGGAGGAACAGGCTTGAGGGGCGAAATGACCTATTCCTGTTCCTATGTTTCTATATGTGGACAGGTATATGTGGACAGGTATACGTTGATAGGTATTTGTGGATAGCTACGCATGTACATATTGTCCTTTGGATCCTTCTTTTGAATAATTTTAATGAGAAAGCAAACTCGGATTCACCAAATATGAACAAAAACAAAAATCCTACAGATGCTAGCAATCTGACACAGAACCGGAAACCACTGGAGACACTGAGTGGGTCAGGGTGAGAGTGCTGGACCGCTGAGATTCCCAGTTTAAAACCCTTCCTCAGAACAGAGCTTTATACCTGAAAGATGAACTGTGTCTATTTCTTTGACCGCTCATCCTTGTTTTCAAATCCCTCCATGGCCTCGCACCCCCACCCCCATCTCTGTAACCTCCTCCAACCCAAAACCCTCCGAGATCTCTGCGCTCCTCCAATTCTGGCCTCTTGCGCAGCCTCGATTTTCATCGCTCCACCATTGGCAGCCGTGCCTTCAGCTGCCTGGGCCCTAAGCTCTGGAATTTCCTCCCTAAATCTCTCTACTTCTCTCTCCGACTTCAGAATTCTTCTTAAAACCTACCTCATTGACCAAGCTTTTGATCACCTGTCCTAATATCTCCTTTTGTGACCCGGTGTCAAATGTTGTTTGGTAATCACTCCTATGAAGCACTTTGGGGCATTTTACTATGTTAAAGGCGCTATATAAATGCAAATTATTGTTGTTGTTGCTCCTGTTGTTGCTGTTGTTGTTATTGTTGCTGTGGTTGTTTGTTAATGTTGTTGCTGTTGTTGTTAATGTTGTTGTTGCTGTTGGTGTTAATGTTGTTGTTGATGTTGTTACTGTTGTTGTTTGTGTTGTTGCTGTTGCTGTTGTTGTTAATGTTGTTGTTGTTAATTTTGCTGAAGGATATAGCCTGGATATCTCCAGCGTTTTCTGTTTTTATTCCTGATTCTCCCAATCTGCTCTCCTGGCACAAACATCTCTCAGTGAAAACATTAATTCTCCAAACCTCTTTGCAAGATTCTTAATGATCTAGCACAAGAACGGTTTTATGATGTGCCCCAAATTGTAAAATAATTAGATCCGACATTATGAACATGTGGCCTCTCCTGCCTCGATAAACAGAGGCTGTTACTGCCTCAGCCAGGGAACATTCAAAGCATTAGGCAGAACCCACCAACCTGTTACTTAACCCACTCAGAGCTCCCCGCAAGAGTTGGTCAGCAGCACTGGCTGGTGACGATGAGCCATACAGCCCAGCAAGGTCCCAGGGTTAACCCCTGTTCTGTCCTGGATTGACTGATCTCATATGGGGGTGCTGTAACCAACCTCAACACCTATAGGAAACTCAGCCTGGATTTTTGCTCCATAGTGGAAGCAAGCAGGGGCGTGGCTGCGATGCATCAAATAGCCCAGAGCTTTCCTGTTCTGTGTGGCTCAGTGCATTTACCAGCTGAGTCCAATGGGTGCTTATGGGATGTCAGCCATAGCTCAGTAGTAACACCTCTGAACCCCCACCCCCCATGTCTCAATTGGCAATTGTACATCCGCTGTGGTACAGACCTGAAAGACCTAAAAAGGATATTGAGGCATTGGAGAAGGTGCAAAAAAAGATTTTTCAGGATGATACCAGAACTGAGAGGTTATAATCATCGGGAAAGATTGGACAGGCTGGGGCTCTTTTCTCCAGCCCTGGCAACATCCTTGTAAATCTCCTCTGCACCCTCTCTAGTGCAATCACATCTTTCCTGTAATGTGGTGACCAGAACTGTACGCAGTACTCAAGCTGTGGCCTAACTGGTGTTTTATGCAGTTCTAGCATAACCTCCCTGCTCTTATATTCTGTGCCTCGTCTAATAAAGGAAAGTATCCCGTATGCCTTCTTAACCACCTTATCTACCTGTCCTGCTACCTTCAGGGATCTGTGGACATGCACTCCAAGGTCCCTCACTTCCTCTACACCTCTCAGTATCCTCCCATTTATTAGGAATATAGGAACAGGAGTAGGCCATTCAGCCCCTCGAGCCCCCTCCGCCATTTGATAAGATCATGGCTGATCTGTGATCGAACTCCATATACCTGCCTTTGGCCCATATCCCTTAATACCTTTGGTTGCCAAAAAGCCATCTATCTCAGATTTAAATTTAGCAATTGAGCTAGTATCAATTGCCGTTTGCAGAAGAGAGTTCCAAACTTCTACCACCCTTTGTGTGTAGAAATGTTTTCTAATCTCACTCCTGAAAGGCCTGGCTCTAATTTTTAGACTGTGCCCCCTACTCCTAGAATCCCCAACCAGCGGAAATAGTTTCTCTCTATCCACCCTATCCGTTCCCCTTAATATCTTATAAACTTCGATCAGATCACCCCTTAACCTTCGAAACTCCAGAGAATACAAACCCAATTTGTGTAATCTCTCCTCGTAACTTAACCCTTGAAGTCCGGGTATCATTCTAGTAAACCTACGCTGCACTCCCTCCAAGGCCAATATGTCCTTCCGAAGGTGCGGTGCCCAGAACTGCTCACAGTACTCCAGGTGCGGTCTAACCAGGGTTTTGTATAGCTGCAGCATAACTTCTGCCCCCTTGTACTCTAGTCCCTTGCTTTGTTTGCTCTCCCCAAATGCATTACCTCACACTTCTCTGGATTGAATTCCATTTGCCACTTTTCTGCCCACCTGACCAGTCCATTGATATCTTCCTGCAGTCTACAGCTTTCCTCCTCACTATCAACCGCACGGCCAATTTTTGTACTATCTGTGGGGTAAATATATAAATACATAACTCCCTGGAAGTGTGAGTGTTGTTGGATTAAAGACATCAAAAAGGTTTATAGCACTTTGGCTTTTAGAAACAGGAACATCGAGGGCATGAATGACAAAGTGATAGTGAATTTGTACAAGTCTATGGTTAGACCAATGTTAAAAGAAGAAAGAATTGCATTTATATAGCGCCTTTCACGACCTCAGGACGTCCCAAAGTGCTTTATAACCAATGGAGTAATTTTGAAGTGCAGTCACTGTTTTAATGCAGGAAACGCAGCAGCCAATTTGCGCACAGCAAGATCCCACAAACAGCAATGCGATAAATGACCAGATCATCTGTTTCAATGATGTTGGTTGAGGGATAAATATTGGGGAGATCTCCCCCCTGCTCTTCTTCCTATAGCGGCCGTGGGATCTTTTACCTCCACCTGAGAGGGGCAGACGGGGCCTCGGTTTAATGTCTCATCCGAAAGACGGCAGCTCCGACAGTGCGGCGCTCCCTCAGTACTGGCTCCGGGAATGTCGGCCTGGATTATGGGCTCAAATCTCTGGAGTGGGGGCTCGAACCCACAGATCTTTGACTCAGACAGGAGAGTGCGACCCATCGAGCCACAGCATTGAGTGTATCTGCAAGTGTCCCATTATAGAAAGGAATTATCCATCTCTGTGCTTTTACCTGCTATGGTTGCAGCCTTCCCTTAACCCGAACCAATCTCTAACTAATCCTTAACCCTAACCAATCTCTAACTAATCCTTAACCCTAAACAATCGTTAACCTTATCTTACCCTTTCACTAACCGATCCAAATCCTAACTTATCTATACCATCCACAGGATGCACTGCAGCAACTCACCAAGGCTTCTTCGACAGCACCTCCCAAACCCGCGACCTCTACCACCTAGAAGGACAAGAGCAGCAGGCACATGGGAACAACACCACCTGCACGTTCCCCTCCAAGTCACACACCATCCCGACTTGGAAATATATCACCGTTCCTTCATCGTCGCTGGGTCAAAATCCTGGAACTGCCTTCCTAACAGCACTGTGGGAGAACCGTCACCACACGGACTGCAGCGGTTCAAGAAGGCGGCTCACCACCACCTTCTCAAGGGCAATTAGGGATGGGCAATAAATGCCGGCCTCGCCAGCGACGCCCACATCCCATGAACAAATAAAAAAAATCTCTCACCTTATCCCAAACTCTAAGCAATCACTAAGCAATTCCTAACCCTAACCAATCTCTAACTGACCCCTAACCAATCTGTAACTGATCTAAAACCCTAACTGATCCCTAACTCTAACAAAGTTCCAATCTAACTAACCTCTAACCTTCTCCCTAACTGTAACCAATTTCTAATCGATCCCATCTCTAACCAATCTCTAGCTGATCCCTAACCCTAACCAGTATCTAACCGATCCCTAACTCCTAAGTGATCTTTAACCCTAACCAATCTCTAACTTTATCCCCCTAAAATTTTTGATTTTATCGCTAACCTAATAGATTCCTAACCCTAACTAATTTCTAACCCTAAACTTATTTCTGAACTTAAAGGATCCCTATCCCTAACTAATCTCTAACCTTAATCATAGAAACATAGAAAATAGGAGCAAGAGTTGGCCATTCGGCCCTTCGGGCCTGCCCCACCATTCAAAATGATCATGGCTGATCGTCTAACTCAGTACCCTGTTCCTGCTTTTTCCCCATATCCCTTGATCCCTTTAGCATTAAGAAATATATCCATCTCCTTCTTGAAAACATCTAATGACTTGGCCTCCACTGCCTTCTGTGGTAGAGAATTCCACAGGTTCACCACCCTCTGAGTGAAGAAATTTCTCCTCATCTCGGTTCTAAATGGCATACCCCGTATCCTGAGACTGTGACCCCTGGTTCTGGACTCCCCAGCCATCGGGAACATCCTCCCTGCATCTAGTCTGTCCAGCCCTGTTAGAATTTTATATGTGTCGATGGCTAACCCTAACCAATCTCTTATCCTAATCGATCGCTAACCCTAACCAATCTCTAACCTCACCCTGATTGTAACTCTTAGAGCAGCCTGCTCTTTCTGCCGACTCCGGCCCAGATTGAGGGGTCAAGTTCCAGTTAAAATAGGCTCGGCCGAGCATAAGAGAGGAAATAAGATGATAATACATAGTCTCTGATACTCGATACGGTTATCGTTCACTCTGATAATGTGCCCTGAATTTGAACAGAACCATACACACAGGCAGGGCCATAGAGAGAGATAGACAGGCAGACAGAGAGAGAGACGGACAGACAGAGAGAGACTCAAAGAGGGACAGACAGATAGGGAAATAGAGAGACAGAGAAAGAGAGACACAGAGAGACAGAGACGGATAGACACAGAGAGAGACAAACAGAGGCAGATAGGCAGACAGACAGAGAGAGAGAGGCAGCGACAGAGAGAGCGAAACGGAACGACATAGAAACACAGAAAAAGAGAGAGAGGCACAGGGAGAGACAGAGACACAGAGAGAGAAAGAGACAGGCAGAGACAGAGAGGGACAAATGGACAGTGACTCAGAGAGAGACAGACAGGGACACAGAGACGCAGAGAGAGAGAGAGCAAAACAGACCGACATACAGAGACACAGAAAGAGAGAGAGACAGAGACACAGAGAGAGAGACAGGCAGAGACAGAGAGGGACAAATGGACAGTGACTCAGAGACAGACAGACAGGGACACAGAGAGAGACACAGAGACGCAGAGAGAGAGAGCAAAACAGACCGACATACAGAGACACAGAAAGAGAGAGAGACAGAGACACAGAGAGAGAAAGAGACAGGCAGAGACAGAGAGGGACAAACGGACAGTGACACAGAGACAGACAGACAGGGACACAGAGAGAGACACATAGACGCAGAGAGAGAGAGAGAGACACTACACACGCACACCCACAAGAGAAAGAAACTCTTAAAAAGAATCTCTTTAATACCTGATTAAATTCAAAACCTATTCTTAGTGAAATGATTTTATTTTGAAATGGAGAAGAGTTTAATTCGCAGACAGCCCTGCGTTCCCTGGCCACTGCCTCTGTGCTGATCTGTAATTTGACTCCTAGACTCGCTCTGATTAAGTGCATGGCCCCCGATCACAGTCGAACAAGACAATCCCTTCCACAGATCATTAACACCAAAGGGAAACGCACTTGTGCGTCTGCCACTCGCAGCATCGGACTGAGGCTCAGTGCTTCCCTGTCGCTGGTGAGTCTCGTCGCGGCTATTCGACTGCACAGGGCATCGCACGGATCCCAAATCGCGCCCTGGCTCCCACCTGGGCTGTCCACCTGGAGCCACCGGGGTTCCCGATTTGGAGTAGGGACCCTGGATGATTCCCCCTCTCCCCTCCCTCGCCTTCCTCATCCTCAGCCCGGGGACCAAGTACAGCCCCACGGAGAGTGAGACCCCCCCACGGCTGCCAGGTTTTGTGATGCGCTCAAGCCTCGGGAGTCGGGAGCCAAATCGGCGTGTGACTTAATTGGAGTCTACGGACCAAAATTACTCAGCCCGCCCCTCCCTCCCTCCCTCCCTCCAGTCAGACATCCTGCATCAGCTGTTAAACTCGGGTTACTGTCCAAAGCCTGAGCCGATTCCTTTAATCTCTGCGGGTCAGTCTTGCCTTGGCAAGTCGGCCAAATCCAGTTCACATGATTTCTCATTGTTCCTGCGGTTTATGTGGGACTCAGCCCAATGGAGGAAGGTGAGGCAAATAACAGGCATCACCACACCGGTCAAAATCAAACTAAAGGCCGAATTAGGGCCGCGGCCTTGTTTTAATTGGATCCTCAAAATGCTTCGCTGCCCTGGGTTGTAAGGGGTGGTTCGCTCCTTCGGGTACAGTACCTGCGCCCATTTGACGTGGTCTCGCTCTCCCCTCTGAGGCCAGCAGGTCCTGGGGTCGAGCCCCACCCCCGCCTCCCCTACTCCCAAACTGGTGCTGCGCTGTCGGACGCGCCCGTCTTTCTGAGGAGGCGATAAACCGGGGCCCCGTCGGCCCGTAAAAGATCATCTGGTCGTTTATCTCGTTGCTGTTTGTGGGATCTTGCTGTGCGCAAATTAGCTGCCGCCTTTCCTACGTTGCAACAGCGACCGCACCTCAAAAAGTACTTCATTGGCTGCAGAGTGGTGAAAGGCCCTGGGGGTTGGGGGCACTCCCTCGGGCACGGCCAGGTCAGGTAGGTGGGCTTCTCGCTGATGCCCGCTTTGGCGAGTGTGCCACCTTGGTATCCCGACGATGCCTCACATGGACGGAACCTTCCGCCCCCTCAATCACCCCCCACCCCCACTCAATGTCCTACACTCAAGGGGGACGCCCAGCGGCCGTAGAGACCAGCACTAGGTCGGGTGTCAGAGGTCGAAGGGCAGCGGCATTTTACCGACGGGCGAGACCGAAGGGGTCGTCTCTCTCTCTCTGTCTCTGGGGCATGGCTCGGCACACGCCGCCACCACCCCTGCCACCCCCCACAATGGCGCGCCCCACCCCGGTCCCAGGCCGAGAGGCTATCGAGCTATTCGACCGTGATGGGCAGGGGGTTGGAATCACAACTGGACGTGTCCTCGCCTGACGCCCAATTGACTAGTCTTTCCAGCAGGAGGCACTGGACCACACTCAAGGAACTTGACTTTAATTCCACCCCTCCCTCAAACACCTCCCTCACCCAGGGCACCGAGCCCAATAAAAACGCCCCCCCCGACCTCCCCCAACCCCAGCCTAAGATCGGCCAACTCGGTACACGATAAACATAGAAACATAGAAAATAGGAGCAAGAGTAGGCCATTCGGCCCTTCGGGCCTGCCCCGCCATTCAAAATGATCATGGCTGATCGTCTAACTCAGTACCCTGTTCCCGCTTTTTCCCCATATCCCTTGATCCCTTTAGCATTAAGAAATATATCCATCTCCTTCTTGAATACATCTAATGACTTGGCCTCCACTGCCTTCTGTGGTAGAGAATTCCACAGGTTCACCACCCTCTGAGTGAAGAAATTTCTCCTCATCTCGGTTCTAAATGGCCTACCCCGTATCCTGAGACTGTGACCCCTGGTTCGGGACTCCCCAGCCATCGGGAACATCCTCCCTGCATCTAGTCTGTCTAGTCCTGTTAGAATTTTATATGTTTCGATGAGATCACCTCTCATTCTTCTAAACTCTAGTGAAAATAGGCCTAGTCGACCCAATCTCTCCTCATACGTCAGTCCTGCCATCCCAGGAATCAGTCTGGTAAACCTTCGTTGCACTCCCTCCATGGCAAGGACATCCTTCCTCAGATAAGGAGACCAAAACTGCACACAATACTCCAGATGTGGCCTCACCAAGGCCCTGTATAACTGCAGTAAGACATCCCTGCTCCTGTACTCAAATCCTCTTGCAATGAAGGCCAACATACCATTCACCTTCCTAACTGCTTGCTGCACCTGAATGCTCGCTTTCAGCGACTGGTGTACAAGGACACCCAGGTCTCGTTGCACGTCCCCTTTTCCCAATCTATCACCATTCAGATAATAATCTGCCTTTCTGTTTTTACAACCAAAGTGGATAACCTCACATTTATCCACGTTATACTGCATCTGCCATGTTCTTGCCCACTCACCCAACTTGTCTAAATCACACTGGAGCCTCTTTGCATCCTCCTCACAGCTCACATTCCACCCCAGCTTTGTGTCGTCTGCAAACTTGGAAATGTTACATTTAGTTCCCTCATCCAAATCGTTGATGGTAAAAATGAAACCTCAGATTTTCTCAGGCCTCAATTAGATGCAGAGACTGGAGAAGCTGGGATTGTTCTCCTTGGAGCAGAGAAGGTTAAGAGGAGATTTAATAGAGGTGTTCAAAATCATGAAGGGTTCTGACAGAGTAAATAAGGAGAAACTGTTTCCAGTGGCAGGAGGGTCGGTAACCAGAGGACACAGATTTAAGATAATTGGCAAAAGAACCAGAGGGGAGATGAGAATTTTTTTACGCAGCGAGTTGTTCTGATCTGGAATTCACTGCCTGAAAGGGCGGTGGAAGCAGATTCAATAATAACTTTCAAAACTAGGGGGCCATAAATATAAGATAGTCAGTAATAAATCCAATCGGGAATTCAGGAGAAGCTTCTTTCCCCAGAGAGTGGTGAGAATGTGGAACTCGCTCCCACAAGGAGTAGTTGAGGTGAATAGTGTAGATGGATTTAAGGGGAAGCCGGATAAACACATGAGGGAGAAAGGAATAGAAGGATATGCTGATAGGGTGAGATGAAGTAGGGAGGGAGGAGGCTCGTGTGGAGCATAAACGCCAGCATGGAGTAGATGGCCCGAATGGCCTGTTCCTGCACTGTAAGATTCGATAAAAAGAGGAATTAGATAAATACTTGAAAACGGAAAAATTCGCAGGGATGCGGGGGAAGGGCAGGGAGGAAGAGTGGGATTAATTGGACAGCTCTTTCAAAGAGCCAGCACAGGCACGACGGGCCGAACGGCCTCCTCCTGCGCTGTCGGATTCGGTGACCGGCTCCGTGCGATTGCCCCCCGCCGCCGTCCCCTGCTCTCAGGCACCACCCCTCCCTCCATGAGGTACGAGCGGCCGGCGGAGACGGAGAGAGGGAGGGAGAGAAGGAACGAGAGAGGGAGAGAAAGAGGAAACACAATTTAAAAGCAAATCGTCTCTGTCGTCTCACGTTACGCAGAAGAACCAGTGGCTCCACGCGGCCCCAGAGGAAGTATTTAGCGGAGGGGGGGGTGGGGGGAATTAAGAGCCACCTATCAGTTCGCATTCTCTCAGTGTAACTGGAACCCGCAGCCGGGACAGAAAAGATCCATTTGTGTCTGACGGTTTTCTGGAATGCAGCCCTGGGCTCAGGAACCAGTCGCTCTGTGTAATCACCTTTCGGAGGGCTGCTCCCCTCGATTCTGTCCCTGCCCAGCGTCAAGATAATAGACCGAACCCCCACGCCCACCCCCAAAACACCGCCCTTTGATTTTAAAAGCAAACGAGCGGGCCCCACTTGCTCCTTAAAAGGGCATCGCCTCACTTTGCTACATCAGCCGGGGCTCGGTGGGGTCTCCAGTCTCCCCTCTGACTCAGAAGGACGGGGCTCGAGCCCCCGCTCCGGAGACTTGACCCCCCCCGTAATCCCAGGCCGGCACTCTCCCCGGTGCCGAGGGAGAGCCGCGCCCGTCGGAGGTGCAGCCTTTCGGATGGGACGGTAAACCGAGGCCCCCCAGCATGTCTGCCCCCCTCTCGGGTGGGGGCAAACGATCCCACGGCCGCTATTCAAAGATCCCCCCGCCCCCCTCCTCCCTCAGCCTCCGGTGACCCGGGGTCAATATTTATCCCTCGACCAACATCGCTGCCTGGTCATTTATCTCATCGCCGTTTGTGGGATCTTGCTGTGTCCAAATCGGCTGCCGCGTTCCCCACGTCACAACAGTGACTGCACTTCCAAAGGCACTTCGTTGCCCCGAGCTTCTGAGTCAGAGGGGAGATCGGAGACCCCACCGAGGGATCGGCATGGCTGTGACGGCCTCCATAGTGGAATAGCTGACGCTCACATGCAGGACAGCGATTGAGCTACGGGAGGTGGGGGCGGGCGGAGGGGCTGTGAAACTCTGCCCTGCGAGGGAGGGGCCGATTAAATTGGCTGGGAAAGAGACGGCATTAAGCAATTTAAAGTTCTGCATAATAATAATTATAATTAAAGCTGGAAACCGTGAGAGATCATAAAAAGAAAACACACATTCTCGGACTGAAGTGGGTTTTGGGAAAATGAGCGTTTGGTCGGGTGGGAAACCGGTCGCTGGAGGAGATTTTAATGATCTGTTTGAGCAGGAGGTGAAACATTAAACCCTTTCACACGGAGAAAGATTGACTTCGCTCTGAGACATGTGACTGAGGAAGAGGCGTTCGAGCCCCTCTCCCCTCCTCCCCCTCCTCCCCCTCCGACCCCTCCTCCCCCTCCTCCCCCTCTGACCCTCTCCCCCTCCGACCCCTCCTCCCCCTCCGACCCTCTCCCCCTCCGACCCCTCCGACCCCTCCTCCCCCTCTGACCCTCTCCTCTCCGACCCCTCCTCCCCCTCTGACCCTCTCCCCCTCCGACCCCTCCTCCCCCTCCAACCCCTCCTCCCCCTCTGACCCTCTCCCCTCCTCCCCCTCCTCCCCTCTGACCCTCTCCCCTCTGACCCCTTCTCCCCCTCTGACCCTCTCCCCTCCGACCCCCTCCTCCCCCTCCGACCCCTCCTCCCCCTCTGACCCTCTCCCCTCCGACCCCTCCTCCCCCTGACCCTCTCCCCTCTGACCCCCTCTCCCCCTCCTACCTCCCCTCGCCATCCAATCCCCTCCTTCCCTCCGCCCCCTCCCCTCCAATCCCCTCCTCCCCCTCCCCTGACCCCCTCCCCCTCCGACCCCTCCTACCTCCCCTGGCCATCCAATCCTCTCCTGCCCTCCGCCCCCTCCAATCCCCTCCTCCCCCTCCGACCCCCTCCCCTCCCCCTCCAATACCCTCCCCTCCTCCTCCTCCCCCCTTCAACTCACTCCTCCTCCTCCGAGCCCATCCCCTCTCCCTCCTCCCCCTCCGACCCCCTACCCCTCCACCTCCAATACCCTCCCCCTCCAACACCCTCCCATCCAACCCGCCCCCCCCCAAACCGACCTCCTCCTCTCCCCCTCCAATACCCTCCCCCTCCTCCCTCTCCCCCTCCACTCCGAGGGAGCGGGGGGAGTGAACAGGCCAAATCCTTCCAGACGCTTCTGTTCCTGACTTTGATTGTGTTTCTCCGGACTCTCCGGCCCCAGTGAGGAGACCCCGTGAGGCCTTATGTTCGTAGTGAGGTGCGGAGGCCAAGAGGCTGCCGACATCCTCAGCTCAGCCGAGCTCGAGGTTCGGGCCTCGAAAATCCCTCGCGACACGTTCTCAAAGCTCATTAGTTCTCCACGGCAGTCAGACGGCAGCAGAAGAATTAATTAAATGGTCCAAGAGTTTTTCTTCCTTCTGTTAACCAAGAGAGGTCGGGGGAGCCGATGCCCTCATCAAAGAATATTCCGGAGAGCGTTTGAATCGCTTCAGAGGAATCAACATTTGAGCCGATCGCTCTGAACTTTTCTTGCATTGGAAGGCGGAGATCGAGGCTCGGAGACAACACAGCGAAGGAAAGAGCGTTTGTTATTTGGTGGTATCTGTAACATCGCCCGTCTCCGCCCCCTGCCTCAGCTCATCTGCTGCTGAAACCCTCATCCCTGCCCTTTGTTACCTCCCAGACTCCACTATTCCAACGCTCTCCTGGCCGGGCCTCCACCCTCCCTAAACTCCAGCTCGTCCCAAACTCTGCTGCCCCCCGTATCCCAACTCGCACCGAGTCCCGTTCACCCATCACCCCCCCCCTGTGCTCGCTGACCTACATTGGCTCCCGGTCCGGGAATGCCTCGATTTTAAAATTCGCATCCTTGTTTTCAAATCCCTCCATGGCCCTCGCCCCCCCTCCCGATCTCTGTAACCTCCTGCAACCCTCCGAGATCTCTGCGCTCCTCCAATTCTGGCCTCTTGCGCATCCCCCGATTTTCATCGCTCCACCATTGGCGGCCGTGCCTTCAGCTGCCTGGGCCCTAAGCTCTGGAATTCCCTCCCTAAACCTCTCCGCCTCTCTCTCCTCCTTTAAGACGCTCCTTAAAACCTACCTCTTTGACCGAGCTTTTGGTCACCTGTCCTAATATCTCCTTATGGGGCTCGGTGTCAAATTTTGTTTGATAATCGCTCCTGTGAAGCCCCTCGGGACATTTTACTATGTTAAAGGCGCTATATAAATGCAAGTTGTTGTAGTTGGTGCAGTGTGATTTAATCCCCTCTCTCGTACCTCTCTGACACTCCTGTGGTGGGTCATGCACACTGGAAGTCCAGCGCCCTCCCGCAGTTGGCAATTCAACCGTGGCAGGCGGGCCTGACCCTCTCCACTGCCCCCAAACAAACCGAAACCAAGAATTAAAAAAGCACTCAGGTGGGCAATTCGACCATGGGGTGCATCGCGGCGGTGGTCTCGCCCAACACCGGCACTGTCCGGCGGGGCATCCTAACCAGGCTGGGACTCCCACCACCCCCCGCCCCTCCAACCCTCCCCACTTCCAAAGCCCAGGGGCACTGAGGTCGTCCCACCCACTCCCCACCGAGCTCAGATCAGCCTGGGACGCTCCTGGGTTGCACTCACTCGCCAGCAGACGTGGGTGGAGTCCAGGGCGAAACTCTTCTATTGCTGCCTGAAACAGCATCACACTCATTCCCAGGAAGAAGGCACCCTATTGTGTTTTCTTAATAGCAAATCAGCGAAACAAAATCAGGATGCAATGTTCCAAATTAATTTCCTGACACAATTTCCTCTGTGACAGGAAAATAAACTTCATAACTGTACAAAGTGAGTCACCATCTAAAAAGGGAACCTTCCATTAATCACCACAAGGCTCAGTTATTCTGCAATTCCCTCTGCACTGTCCCGTCAAACACTCCCAGGGCAGGTACAGGGGGTTAGATACAGAGTAAAGCTCCCTCTACACTGTCCCATCAAACACTCCCAGGGCAGGTACAGGGGGTTAGATACAGAGTAAAGCTCCCTCTACACTGTCCCATCAAACACTCCCAGGGCAGGTACAGGGGGTTAGATACAGAGTAAAGCTCCCTCTACACTGTCCCATCAAACACTCCCAGGGCAGGTACAGGGGGTTAGATACAGAGTAAAGCTCCCTCTACACTGTCCCATCAAACACTCCCAGGGCAGGTACAGGGGGTTAGATACAGAGTAAAGCTCCCTCTACACTGTCCCATCAAACACTCCCAGGGCAGGTACAGGGGGTTAGATACAGAGTAAAGCTCCCTCTACACTGTCCCATCAAACACTCCCAGGGCAGGTACAGGGGGTTAGATACAGAGTAAAGCTCCCTCTACACTGTCCCATCAAACACTCCCAGGGCAGGTACAGGGGGTTAGATACAGAGTAAAGCTCCCTCTACACTGTCCCGTCAAACACTCCCAGGGCAGGTACAGGGGGTTAGATACAGAGTAAAGCTCCCTCTACACTGTCCCATCAAACACTCCCAGGGCAGGTACAGGGGGTTAGATACAGAGTAAAGCTCCCTCTACACTGTTCCATCAAACACTCCCAGGGCAGGTACAGGGGGTTAGATACAGAGTAAAGCTCCCTCTACACTGTCCCATCAAACACTCCCAGGGCAGGTACAGGGGGTTAGATACAGAGTAAAGCTCCCTCTACACTGTCCCATCAAACACTCCCAGGGCAGGTACAGGGGGTTAGATACAGAGTAAAGCTCCCTCCACACTGTCCCATCAAACACTCCCAGGGCAGGTACAGGGGGTTAGATACAGAGTAAAGCTCCCTCTACACCGTCCCATCAAACACTCCCAGGGCAGGTACAGGGGGTTAGATACAGAGTAAAGCTCCCTCTACACTGTCCCATCAAACACTCCCAGGGCAGGTACAGGGGGTTAGATACAGAGTAAAGCTCCCTCTACACTGTCCCATCAAACACTCCCAGGGCAGGTACAGGGGGTTAGATACAGAGTAAAGCTCCCTCTACACTGTCCCATCAAACACTCCCAGGGCAGGTACAGGGGGTTAGATACAGAGTAAAGCTCCCTCTACACTGTCCCATCAAACACTCCCAGGGCAGGTACAGGGGGTTAGATACAGAGTAAAGCTCCCTCTACACTGTCCCGTCAAACACTCCCAGGGCAGGTACAGGGGGTTAGATACAGAGTAAAGCTCCCTCTACACTGTCCCGTCAAACACTCCCAGGGCAGGTACAGGGGGTTAGATACAGAGTAAAGCTCCCTCTACACTGTCCCATCAAACACTCCCAGGGCAGGTACAGGGGGTTAGATACAGAGTAAAGCTCCCTCTACACTGTCCCATCAAACACTCCCAGGGCAGGTACAGGGGGTTAGATACAGAGTAAAGCTCCCTCTGCACTGTCCCATCAAACACTCCCAGGGCAGGTACAGGGGGTTAGATACAGAGTAAAGCTCCCTCTACACTGTCCCATCAAACACTCCCAGGGCAGGTACAGGGGGTTAGATACAGAGTAAAGCTCCCTCTACACTGTCCCATCAAACACTCCCAGGGCAGGTACAGGGGGTTAGATACAGAGTAAAGCTCCCTCTACACTGTCCCATCAAACACTCCCAATGTCATAACTTGATACAATGGCGCCACATGGCGGCTGTCACCTGTAACAACAGGGATGATGGGTAATGCCCGCAGCAGGTGGCGAGGGAAGGTGCAAGTCAGCCTGGCAATTCACTGAACGTTGGCACCTGCTCCTTGTGCCTGGTGTTGAACTGAGACCCTTCGCTGTTCTGTTGGTAGGAAATGCCTTGCAGAAAATGGGCCCCCCTCTCCGTTATCTGGTGGCTGCTTTTCACAACCTCAGGACGTCCCAAAGCGCTTTACAGCCAATTAAGTACTTTTTGAAGTGTGGTCACTGTTGTAATGTCGGAAACGCGGCAGCCAATTTGCGCACAGCAAGATCCCACAGACAGCAATGTGATAATGACCAGATCAGCTGTTTTAGCGATGTTGGTTGAGGGATAAATATTGGCCCCAGGACACTCCCCCCACCCCCCTCTGCTCTTCTTCGAAATAGTGGCCGTGGGATCTTTTACATCCACCTGGGAGGGGCAGACTTGGTTTAACGTCTCATCTGAAAGACGGCACCTCCGACAGTGCAGCGCTCCCTCAGTACCGGCACTGGGAGCGTCGGCCTGGGTTATGAGGCTCAAGTCTCTGGAGTGGGGGCTGGAGCCCCCAACTTTCCGACTCGAAGACGAGAGGGCGCTGAGCCATGGCCGACACCAAATTCCCAAGATCGAAAAAACTCGGACCATTTTCAGAATTCTCCGGCGTTAATTTGAAAGCGAAAGTCAGTCTTCACTGCAAGAATTAACGGGCCAGAAATCGCTCTGAGCAGCGAGACGATGCTCACCGCAGCTCCTGAGATTTAAATTAACCAAAATGCGTCGAATTGCATGGATTTGAACCGGAAAAATAAATGTGACCTAAGACCCCAGTCTCTGAGCAGCGTGACTTGCTGCACAACTGGGAAAAGTCTGTGAGCTGAAGACATTCCCGCAAAACCTGTCAGGACGAGAAGTCCCGTCCACAGATTCAGGCTGCATTGCTCGAGCAGGCGAGCAGACTTCATTCATTTAAAGCCAGTATTCTGTATAGAATCACGCAATGGTTACCGCACAGAAGGAGTCCATTCGGCCCTTCGAGCCCGTGCCAGCTCTTTGTAAGAACAATCCAGTTAGTCCCACACACCCCCCGTAGCCCTGCAAATTTTTCCCCTTCAAGTGTTTATCTGGAAAGGCACGATTGAATCTGCCTCCATAGGAACATAGGAACAGGAGTAGGCCATTCAGCCCCTCGTGCCTGCTCCGCCATTTGATAAGATCATGGCTGATCTGTGATCTAACTCCATATACCTGCCTTTGGCCCAGATCCCTTAATACCTTTGGTTGCCAAAAAGCTATCTATCTCAGATTTAAATTTAGCAATTGAGCTAGTATCAATTGCTGTTTGCGGAAGAGAGTTCCAAACTTCTACCACCCTTTGTGTGTAGAAATGTTTTCTAATCTCGCTCCTGAAAGGTCTGGCTCTAATTTTTAGACTGTGCCCCCTACTCCTAGAATCCCCAACCAGCGGAAATAGTTTCTCTCTATCCACCCTATCTGTTCCCCTTAATATCTTATAAACTTCGATCAGATCACCCCTTAACCTTCGAAACCCCAGAGAATACAACCCCAATTTGTGTAATCTCTCCTCGTAACTTAACCCTTGAAGTCCAGGTATCATTCTAGTAAACCTACGCTGCACTCCCTCCAAGGCCAATATGTCCTTCCGAAGGTGCGGTGCCCAGAACTGCTCACAGTACTCCAGGTGTGGTCTAACCAGGGTTTTGTATAGCTGCAGCACAACTTCTGCCCCCTTGTACTCCAGTCCTCTAGATCTCAAGGCCAGCATTCCATTAGCCTCATTGATTATTTTCTGCACCTGTTCGTGACACTTCAATGATCTATGTACCTGAACCACTAAGTCCCTTTGGACATCCACTGTTTTTAACTTTTTACCATTTAGAAAGTACCCTGTTCTATCCTTTTTTGATCCAAAGTGGATGACCTCACATTTGTCTACATTGAATTCCATTTGTCACAGTTTTGCCCATTCACCTAATCTATCAATATCCCTTTGTAATTTTATGTTTTCATCTACACTGCTTACAATGCCACCAATCTTTGTGTCATCGGCAAACTTAGATGAGACTTTTTATGCCTTCATTTAAGTCGTTAATAAATATTGTGAATAATTGAGGCCCCAAGACAGATCCCTGCGGGACTCCACTAGTCACATCCTGCCAATGTGAGTACCTTCCCATTATCCCTACTCTCTGTCGCCTTTCGCTCAGCCAACTTCCTAACCAAGTCCGTACTTTTCCCTCGATTCCATGGGCTTCTATCTTAGCTAACAGTCTCTTATGTGGGACCTTATCCACCACCCCCTCGGGCAATGCATTCCAGATCCTAACCACTCGCTGTGTAAAAAGGTTTTTCCCCATGTCGCCTTTGGTTCTTTTGCCAATCACCTTAAAACTGTGTCCTCTGGTTCTCGACCCTTCCGCCAATGACAGTTTCTCTTTGTTTGCTTGTCATTGTAAATAAAAACGTACTTTTTTCTTCTAGAAAAAGCCGAAGAAATAGAAAGAGACAGAAGGGAAAATCAAAATTTTTAAAAATGACATGACCAAAAATTAAAATAAGGAGTAATATGAGACTCTCGATTTTTAAAAGTTAATTTATAATTGTTTGGCAGTCAAATCTCAGTTTCGACCTGGTATTTTTAAGTTTTCCTCTTGGTGGCGTAATTCGTTACTTTTCAGCTGGGCAGATGAGCAAGTTGGCGCTATTTCAATGATTTCTCTGTTTGCAGCGGGCGATGGCCCTTTAATTCGAAGCTGTCACGTCACTAGCAAACCACTGAGGACCAAACTCTAGATTTCCATGTTTCACTGCGTATTTGCAAACGCAGGAACTTGCTCCTTCAATTCGCCAGAAAAGCGGTGAGCTCTCCGTTATTTAAGGAGCGACTTCTGGCCAATATTCCGATTTGTGTTTAATTCATACTTTTATGGCCGCGGTGCAGCATCGCCGCCTGTGGGTAGTAACCGGCATTGCAGGGGCGAAGGGGGAGCTGCAGTTTTCTGGGGTTTCTTTGGCCTGTTCCTGGTCGCCCCAGGTTTTAAAACAACGCCCAGTGGGAAGCTGAGGGCTGTGACGTTTTCTGCGGCTTTTAATTCGCAAAGAATTAAGGAAAAAAATGCAATGGAATTCCACAGTTGCACCACAGACAAGTGGTTCGTAGAGGCACCTTGGAACACATCTGGGTGCATCCTGTCGAGATACAGATGTGGAGGACCATTTGGCCCATCTTAGCTGAATTTAAAGGGTCAAATCTTGATGCAGCAGCACACCCTTAGTTAGACTTTATCCTGCATCATTCGGCTGGAAAATAAATTGCGTTGTAACTTGCTGAAATTGCATGTCTTCCCTTAAGAATACGTGATGCATTTTGCAAGCGAGAATGGGGAGAGGCAATATAAACTAAATGGTACAATTTTAAAGGGGGTGCAGGAACAGAGAGACCTGGGGGTGTATGTACACAAATCTTTGAAGGTGGCAGGACAAGTTGAGAAGGCTGTTAAAAAAGCATATGGGATCCTGGGCTTTATAAATAGAGGCAGAGAGTACAAAAGCAAGGAATTCATGGCGAGCCTTTATAAATCACTGGTTCGGACTTATGAGGGGTTTTGGTAGAGTAGATAGGGAGAAACTGTTTCCAGTGGCAGGAGGGTCGGTAACCAGAGGACACAGATTTAAGATAATTGGCAAAAGAACCAGAGGGGGAGATGAGAACGTATTTTTACGCAGCGAGTTGTTCTGATCTGGAATGTGCTGCCTGAAAGGGCGGTGGAAGCAGATTCAATAATAACTTTCAAAAGAGGAATTGGTTAAATACTTGAAGGGAAAAAATTTGCAGGGCTACGGGGGAACGAGCAGGGGGGAGTGGGACTAATCGGAGAGCGCTTTCAAAGGGCCGGCACAGGCCCGATGGGCAGAATGGGCTCCTTCTGTGCCATACGATTCTACGAGCTCCGGTGATGTTTACTTTGGAAAAGCGTGAACTTGGAGTGGGGCCTTTAAATTAATTCCCCTTGGGGAAGGAAACCTGCCGTCCTTAGCCTGCCTGGCCTACATGTGACTCCAGTCTGACACCATCGTGGTTGAATCTGAAGCGGCCTAGCAAGAAGGCCCACCAGCACCTTACCAGGATGGGGCAATAATGCCGGCCTTGCCAGTGACGCCCACGTCCTGAGAATGAAAAGTAAAAAATATTTATATAACTGCAGGGCGGATAAATATGTGAAGGATTGGAGGATTCAGGGGTATGGGAAGAGTGGATTGGTCTAGCAAAGAGCCAGCACAGGCATGACGGGCCGAATGGCCTTTCTACTGTGTGTTGTGAACGTCTAGTGTTGTCTCATTGTGGAAATTAATTTTGCTTTTTGCCCCTGTAATTCAGATGTCTGGCCACCGGACGGCAGCGTCGCGCCATAAAGACAAGCTGAGAGAACGAGGAGGAGAGTTTCCAGCCTAGTTTTTCCCATCTCTGGCCGTAACATCAGCGGAAATCCCGGAGCGAGGTGTGAACGGCTAAAAGGGACCGTTTGCACCGTTCCTGTGGGGTTCCTGTCGATCTCCTGTCGAGATCATGGCATCAAATGGGCGATAATCCGCGGTGGAAAGAGATCAGAAATTCTAAACAGTTAAACTTTTTCTGATATTTTTTATATGTAAACAAGCAAAAAAAAATCCACTTTCAGCCCTTTTAAAGGGACAAGGGAATTTCCATTTCGAGAGTCGATTCACACCAATGAGTCAGGCAGTGAGTAGGAGACAGGACGGGGCTTACACAGGACTTACAATAAACAGTCTATCTTACAACAAACAGTCTATCTTACAATAAACAGTCTATCTTACAACAGTCTATCTTACAAGTCTATCTTACAACAGTCTATCTTACAACAGTCTCTCTTACAACAAACAGTCTCTCTTACAACAAACAGTCTATCTTACAACAGTCTATCGTACAACAAACAGTCTATCTTACAACAGTCTATCTTACAATAAACAGTCTATCTTACAACAAACAGTCTCTCTTACAACAAACAGTCTATCTTACAATAAACAGTCTATCTTACAACAAACAGTCTATCTTACAATAAACAGTCTATCTTACAACAGTCTATCTTACAAGTCTATCTTACAACAGTCTATCTTACAACAGTCTATCTTACAACAGTCTCTCTTACAACAAACAGTCTCTCTTACAACAAACAGTCTATCTTACAACAGTCTATCGTACAACAAACAGTCTATCTTACAACAGTCTATCTTACAACAAACAGTCTCTCTTACAACAAACAGTCTCTCTTACAACAAACAGTCTATCTTACAACAAACAGTCTATCTTACAACAGTCTATCTTACAACAAACAGTCTCTCTTACAACAAACAGTCTATCTTACAACAGTCTATCGTACAACAAACAGTCTATCTTACAACAGTCTATCTTACAACAAACAGTCTCTCTTACAACAAACAGTCTCTCTTACAACAAACAGTCTATCTTACAACAAACAGTCTCTCTTACAACAAACAGTCTATCTTACAACAGTCTATTTTACAACAAACAGTCTCTCTTACAACGAACAGTCTATTTTACAACAGTCTATCTTACAACGAACAGTCTATCTTACAACAGTCTCTCTTTCAACAGTCTATCTTACAACGAACAGTCTATCTTCCAACAGTCTCTCTTACAACAAACAGTCTCTCTTACAACAGTCTATCTTACAACAAACAGTCTCTCTTACAACAAACAGTCTCTCTTACAACAAACAGTCTATCTTACAACAGTCTATCTTACAACAAACAGTCTCTCTTACAACAAACAGTCTCTCTTACAACAAACAGTCTCTCTTACAACAAACAGTCTATCTTACAACAGTCTATCTTACAACAAACAGTCTCTCTTACAACAAACAGTCTCTCTTACAACAAACAGTCTATCTTACAACAAACAGTCTCTCTTACAACGAACAGTCTATTTTACAACAGTCTCTCTTACAACAAACAGTCTATCTTACAACAAACAGTCTCTCTTACAACAAACAGTCTATCTTACAACAAACAGTCTCTCTTACAACGAACAGTCTATCTTACAACAGTCTCTCTTACAACAAACAGTCTATCTTACAACAAACAGTCTCTCTTACAACGAACAGTCTATCTTACAACAGTCTCTCTTTCAACAGTCTATCGTACAACAAACAGTCTATCTTACAACAGTCTCTCTTACAACAGTCTATCGTACAACAAACAGTCTATCTTACAACAAACAGTCTCTCTTACAACTCCAATCACATCTATCCCCGCAGTGCCGATTAGCGACCAGAGCAGGACGCCTTGGAATTCTTTGGCGGCCCCCATTCTGGGGCTAGTGGAGGAGAGATTGGACACTCAATGGGAGGGGGAACAGGCAGAAGGGAATTGGAGTACAAACGGGCAGATGAGGAGGAAAGCTTAAAGGCTTCTGAAAGCCGGGAGGGAGGTGCTGAGGGTATTTAGGGACGGTGTTTCTGGGTTCGGCTGAAGTGGCCACCACTGGTGGGATGAAGAGCAGAGAGCGAGAAAAGAGAGGGGCCAGTCTCAGAGGAGTGACGGTTACAGAAAGGTAGAGTGAGGTGCTGAAGGCAGGGTCAAGTTTCTGAGTGTTTCCGCCAGAAATATCAGCACAATCTGGGCTGAATCGACCAAGCCAGCGCCAAAGAGCGGGGGAGTTTTAAACGTAGGTGAGTTATGCCCAAAACCTCTAATGCTGGTGTCTCTCCGCGATCTTTTACACTGGTTTAAGATTCAAAGCGCCCAGATCAAGCCCCGTCCACAAAACTGGCCACGTCCCCAGGCGGGAATTGTGAGATTCTGACGATTGGGCTGGGTCGGAAAGCTCCTGTATTCTCTAGAGTTTAGAAGAATGAGAGGTGATCTCATTGAAACATTCAAAATTCTTACGGGGCTCGACAGGGTAGATGCAGGGAGGATGTTTCCTCTGGCTGGGGAGTCCAGAACCAGGGGGTCACAGTCTCAGGATAAAGGGGTCGGCCATTTAAGACTGAGATGAGGAGAAATTTCTTCACTTAGAGGGTGCAATTCTCTACCCCGGAGGCTCAGTCATTGAGCGCATTCAAAACAGAGATCGATAGATTTCGAGATATTAAAGGCATCAAGGGATATGGGGATGGTGCAGGAAAATGGCCTTGAGGTCGAAGATCTTGTCGAACAGGATTGAGGGGCCGAGTGGCCGACTCCTGCTCCTATTTCTTATGTCCTTATATTCAAATCCTGTTCATTTTCTGAGGCACACGGGCACCAGTAGGCAAGTTTTAAGTTTTGCACATCAGGAAATAATTAATCTACTAAAAAACCAATTAGTGTACACCAATGAAAATATTAAATGATTGAGTAGAGTTTTTTAAAGGCATTTCCAGTGATTTTAAATCAGATTACTCACAGGCTGCGGACTGTTTAACCTTATTAAAAATGCTTATTTTCAGCTGTGTTAATAAAATTACACCAAGTTACCACTCTTAAGTATATCAAGGAATAACTTTGAATTAAAAGAAATTATTACGTTCTATTCTGCTGCCTGATTGCACCAGTTCAAAGCAGAAACTCATTTGGAACTCGATTCTGAGGGATGCAGGGGGCCAGCGCAGCCCTGGAGCGGAGTGGGGTTGATGGAAAACTGTGGGGTTGTGATGAGCACCGGAGCCCTGAATGAGTTCTCGTTTCCCCGAAGCAGATGGCGGGGGTGTTGCGGGGAGGTGGGAGCATTCGAGAAATCGAGCCTTGAGATGCCAAAGACGTGGAGTAGTGTTTTTGGGGGAGTGCGGGCGAGGTAGGGGGAGGTATCTCGAGGAAGGGGTGAGGCAGTGTTGGTGATGGCAGGGGCGTAGGAACTAAGAGTCGGCCATTCAGCCCCTCGATCCTGTTCCGCCATTAGAATTATGGAACCGTAGGAGGCCATTCGGCCCATCGTGGCTGTGCTGGCTCTTTGGAAGAGATATCCAATTAGTCCCACGCTATCCCCACAGCGCTGCAAATGTTTTCCCTTCAATTATTTATCCAATTCCCTTTTGAAAGTTACTATTGAATCTGCCTCCGCCACCCTTTCAGATCATAACCACTCGCTGCGTTGAAAAAAAACTCTCCTTATCTCCCCCTGGTTCGTTCGCCATTCAATTAGATCATGGCTGACCTGTACCTCAACTCTATTTATCTGCCTTTACTCCATATCCCTTGCGTTCCTCACGCAACTAAACTCTATCGACCTCAGTACCGCAGCAGCGGAGCTAAGGTGACGGCCATTGAACAGCAAGGTATCAGATTTACCCCCATTAAAGTTGGAGGGTTTTGATACATCTCAAACTTGACGTCAGAATCTTTAGACTTTAAAGAGGAGACAGGAAGCTTGGTGTCGCCAGCGTCTCAGGCTGCTCCCACGCCTCTGGAGGGCGTAAGCAAGGGGCTAAATATTGGCGTTGAAAGTGAAGGGGCAAAGGATTGAACTATTGGGGAGTGCCGTTGGGAACCATGTGGACAAGGGGCACAAACCACTGGGCGAAAGGAAATGTCATTATTGAGAAAGGTATGAATGGAACCAGGGAGAGTGACGCCATGAAGGTGGGCCTATTAAGGAGAGATATTGAAAATGAACAGAATGACCATCAGTGCCAAAGGCGGCGGAGAAATCGAGATAGAAGTAGCTTGCATTCTTACAGCGCCTTTCACATCCTCAAGATGTCCCAAACTTCACACACAATTAATTATCTATTGAAGAGTTAGTCATGGCGTCCAATCTGCAATGAGATAAATAACCAGTTCATGCTGTTCCTGGCGCCATCCATCCATCTCAGTGTGACACCCATACCTTCGACAGTGCAGCACTCCCTCAGTACTGCACTGCCCCGTCAGTCTGGGTTATGGGCCCAAGTCCTGGAGTAGGACTTGATCGCTCAGAGTGCGACCGACTGAGCTGAAGGTCACACAGGTGTGGGCTGAAGAGGGCGATGAGCCACGGTTACAACCCAGAGCAGTCTCTACAGTGTGCGCGGAGCGGGTTGCAGATGGCAGAACCTTCAGCTGTGACGTGTCGGAGAGATGTTGTGAGGCAGGTAAGCATTCCAAGGAGAATTGCATTTATATAGCGCCTCTCACGACCAATGAAGCACTCTTGAAGTCACTGTTGCAATGTGGGAAATGTGGCAGGCAATTTATGCACAGCAAGATCCCACAAACAGCAGAGTGATAATGACCCAGATCATCTGTTTTTTGGCGATGTTGGTTGAGGGATAAATATCGGGCCCAGGACAACGGGGAGAACTCCCCCCCACTGCTCTTCTTCGAAATAGTGGCCGTGGGATCTTTTACATCCACCTGAGAGAGGGGCAGACGGGGCCTCGGTTTAGCATCATTCCCTGGACAGGGAGTACAGGGATTAATCGCTCATCTGAAGGACAGCATCTTCCACATGCGGAGCACACCCTCGGCTCTGCACTGGGAGTGCCAGTCTGGAGTATGAGCACAAGTTCCTGCAGTGGGGCTCGAACCCACAAACTCCTAACTCAGAGTTGCGGGAGGGGGGAGGGTTTGAGCCACCAAACTGACCGAGGATCAACCCAGATGACCCCTCAGCCACTTCTCGTATTATCTCACTGAGCCACAAGAGGGAGTTGAGTTCCCAAATAATGAATGGAGTTGTTCCATGGCCCCGTATTATAGTCTGGTGTTCACATCATGAGAAGCAAATCCTCACCATAGGAACACAGGAACAGGAGGAGGCCATTCAGCCCCTCGTGCCTGCTCCGCCATTTGATAAGATCATGGCTGATCTGTGATCTAACTCCATATACCTGCCTTTGGCCCATATCCCTTAATACCTTTGGTTGCCAAAAAGCTATCTATCTCAGATTTAAATTTAGCAATTGAGCTAGTATCAATTGCCGTTTGCGGAAGAGAGTTCCAAACTTCTACCACCCTTTGTGTGTAGAAATGTTTTCTAATCTCGCTCCTGAAAGGTCTGGCTCTAATTTTTAGACTGTGCCCCCTACTCCTAGAATCCCCAACCAGCGGAAATAGTTTCTCTCTATCCACCCTATCTGTTCCCCCTAATATCTTATAAACTTCGATCAGATCACCCCTTAACCTTCGAAACTCTAGAGAATACAACCCCAATTTGTGTAATCTCTCCTCGTAACTTAACCCTTGAAGTCCGGGTATCATTCTAGTAAACCTACGCTGCACTCCCTCCAAGGCCAATATGTCCTTCCGAAGGTGCGGTGCCCAGAACTGCTCACAGTACTCCAGGTGCGGTCTAACCAGGTTCACCAGCTTTTAAGGACGACGAGAATTTATTCCTCCTTGTTTGGTTTGGGCAACAAACTTCTCCGTGTATCTCTCCGCTGGCTCCGCAGCCTCTGGGGCCTTCACCCCATGACACAAGGCTTCAGCCCTGGGCCTTCCTCACATGAGAGAAGTCACTGAGTCCTTACCTCGTGTGTACGATTGACTCTCAACAGTTTATTGACCCAGAGGCCAATCGTTACTTGTCCACTGATAAAGACGATAGCAGGAAATCAAACACAATGTGCTGGTCAGCCAAGCTGTGTTACCATTTTGTTTGGCGGAGCCCGATTCCCTGCTCTGACCGCAGGCCTCGTTCGGTTTGAAAAAGTGAACTTAAATAGAATTTAATACTTTACACTCGTATTTTAGTTCTATTTTGGTTTTTGATATCTGTTCATTCTCTGGACTTTGGCGTCGCTGGCGAGGCCGGCATTTATTGCCCATCCCTGATTGCCCCTTGAGAAGGTGGTGGTGAGCCGCCTTCTTGAACCGCTGCAGTCCGTGTGGTGAAGGTTCTCCCACAGTGCTGTTAGGAAGGGAGTTCCAGGATTTTGACCCAGCGACGATGAAGGAACGGCCGATATATTTCCAAGTCGGGATGGTGCGTGACTTGGAGGGGAACGTGCAGGTGGTGGTGATCTGCGTTACCCCCCCCAGACTTATTCCACACTCCCCCTACCCTGCGTGTCTCCTCCCTTCATGGACAATTGTAGGACCCCAGCTGCCCTGGGGGAAAATTACGGTAAAATACAAGACAGAAACCAGCTGAAATGGGGTTGCCATTCCTTTATTGGGTACTTGGCTTTGAGTTGGGGCTGGTTAATGCCCCATGTTTACCCCTCTGTGCCCGGTCTTGCCTGGCCAGTTGGCTCCAGAGTGCAGAGGCTCTGCCTCTCCAGAGTGCCCACTAGGCCTGAAATCCTTAATCGTCGATCGTTTGATGGTCAGTGACTCTTTTCCTGGGCTGAGCGCGGGGCTCCTGTGTCAGCTTGGCTCAGTTGGTACCACTCGCGCCTCTGAGTCAGCCGGTCGAGTCCCACTCCAGGGGATTTGAGGACGTAACCCAATGCTGACCCGGCAGGCAATTACTGAGGGAGTGCTGAGTTTTCAGAGGTGCCGTTTTCACTGAGGTCCCGTCTGCCCGTGTGGGTGGGTGCAAAGGATCCCGTAACACGGCCGGAAGAAGAGCAGGCTGACGCTTACTCCTCAAACAACACCAAACAGAGGTCCATTCATCACATTGCTGTGCGTGGGATCTTGCTGTGCGCAAATCGGCTGCTGTGTCTGTCTACGTTACGACATTGACCGCACTTCTGAAACAAATCGTCTGTTGTGGGGTGAGCTGAGAGTGTAAGAGGCGCTCTCCATAAATGAAAGTTCACTCTTTTCCTCACCAAGTGACACCATTTAGAGGTCGGGAAGAGTCAGGTGAAGGTGATCTGGTGCCTGGGGGAAGCTCAACAGCAACGGACCGTCCATTGTGATGGTTCATGGGGTCAGTGCATCGAAGGTGAAGGAAAGAACTTGCCTTTATATAGGGCCTTTCATCCATCCAGGACGTCCCAAAGTGGTTCACAGCCAATGAGGTGCGTAGAGAATACATCGAAGTTGCAACACGAGAACAGGCCATTCGGCCCATCCTGTCTGTGTTGGCGTTTACTCTCCACGTGAGCAAATAGTCCTAATCACATTTACCCACCCTGCTTCCATATCCCTTCATCCACTTTCCTTCATCCACCTATCCAATCTAATCCTGAATGTTGGCAACAACCACTAACCCTGAAAACGAATTCCACAGCCTCACAACTCCGTGTGAAGAGGTTTCTCCTGCCCTCTGTTCCAAATCTCTCACAATTAATCTCGTATCTACGGCCCCTCATTCTAGACCCCCCCTCAACTACTGGAAACAGTCTGCTTCTATCCACCGTGTCCCAGCCTTCCATCATTTTGGACACTTCTATCACATCGCCCCGTGATCTGAGTTGTCCTAATGAAGAAGAGGACTTTTGCGGTGTAGCCACTGCTCTAATGTGGGAAACGCAGCAGCCAATTTACGCACAGCAAGATCCCACAAACAGCAATGGGATAAACGACCAGTTAGTGATGTTGGTCGAGCGATATCTTATTGGGTAGAGCTCCCCTGCTCTTCTTCAAATATCACCCTGGGATCTTTTACACCCACCTGAGAGGGCAGACGGGGTCACATTGACAGTGCAGCGCTCCCTCAGTACTGCCTCTGGGAGTGTGAATCTTAACTGTGTGCTCAAGTCCCTTCTAACTCAGAGGCAAATGTTTCACCACAAAGCCAAGACTGAAGCAATTAATTCAGCCTGTGGATCTGGCCTCTCTATCCCAGGGCTAACTGAGCTCTGGTTGTACACTTGTGAGTATTGAGGCATGCGTGTCACTGGGCTAGGATGGGATGGGGGGAACGATAGAGTCTGTCTTTCCCCTGGGTGGGGGAGTGAGGTTGGGGTTATCCTGGTCTGGCAGAGCTGGTTGGGGAGTCACACTGGGAGAGAGACACTCCACATTGTTCCTAGTTTGCAGGTTTAGATCTAAGTTGGCTCCTTTTGACTAAGTCAACATTTCAACCACTCTGAGTCAAAATACATATTACATCTAATTAAACATTTATCTGTAATAAATTTAAATATTATGCAAACACCCTTTAATAAGGAGAATGAAATGATTACACAACTGATTAGATCTTAGCCAAGCCTGAAATTTCCATTGAGATTGGAACGTAACCTGTATCTTTCTTAAGACGCAACGATAACTTTGCACAAAGCCTTGGTTAGACCACAGTTAGTACTGTTTGCAGTTTACGGCACCCAATTATAGAAGGACATTAAACCATGGAGATGGTACAGTGTAGATTCATCAAGGCCGGGCCAGAGATGGGATACTACAGGTATGCAAAGAGATTTGAGATACTGGGACTATTTCCATGGGAGTAGAGAAGGTTAAGAGGAGATTTAATCGAGGTCTTTAAAATTATACATGGTTTTGATCGAGTGAACAAGGAAAGACTATTCCCTCTGCTTGGGAAGAGAGTTTAGTGATGAAGGATCCCCAATTCCAAATTGTCACTGAGAGAGTAAGGTTGTTGATGCATGGTATGCTTTGCCCCAGGGAATGGTACAGTAGAGACCATTGCATCTTCAAAAAGGGAAATTCGATAAATATATGAAACACAGGAAGATATAGGGAGAATGCAGGCCAATGGGATTTATTCCAGAATGCTATATCAAAGGCGCAATGGGCAGACTGGCCTCGTTAAGTGTTGTGAACTTGTGTTGTCTAACTTCTGGCCAATGCCCCGCCCTCACATTGTATCTCAGAGTTTCGACGATCTTTGTTTACTTGTTTAATCAAAAGTCCAAACTCTTGGCAGTAACAATTTCCCAGATACTCTGATCCTTTCACTCAATCACTCCTTGCTTTATGCGTTTGCTTTAAGGAGAGTCTCATGTTGAAGGAACGTGTCTGGCCGAGGTTTCTGGAGAAAATATGGTGGTCACGGATTTCTGGATTATCGATAGTTTGCGAAAGGATTAAGGTGAAAAAACGGTGTCATTGACTCAGAGACAAAGGAGGTCACTGTAACATTCCGCTCTGGTACAAAACAGGCGATATCGGACAGGATGACCATTAAACACCTCGCCCGATGTTCCCATCCCATAATCGTCTCTTTCACACCATGGCTGAAAGTCAAAATCACCTCCAAAGATGTTTGATTCCCGCTGGGAAAAGTTCACTTTCACCATCGGGCGAACAAGGGGCGTTAGCAGATTGGCCGCTCGATTTGGCCAATGGAGCAAAAATGGCGGCCAACTCGCTAACGCCCGTTTTGCGGGCGTTAGCGAGTTGGCCGCCCATTTTTGCGCCTAGCGGCAAAAGTGAAAATTCAACCCCGTCCAGCTCACAATTTGGCGTCTAAAGGACGGAAAATCAGATCCTGGAGACCCGGGGATCGGGCGTAGAGGGATATCTGCCGTCCCTAGCGCTGTTTCAGTCTCAGCCCCGTCTGTAATTCAGTTACTTCCTTCACTTAAATGATTTAGCGATGTGAGTAAAGGGATATTTCACCGCCCTCTTCAGCTCCTCTCTGAATTTCCTCTGGGTCAGTGCATATATGGAAGTGTTTGTACAGGAACTCAGGTAGAAGAGCATAGTCCCTGACCCATCGGCGATAATTACCGGGTGGCTGTAACTTGGGTAAGAATGTCTGTTGGAGATTTCCATCAGTAAGAAAACGGAAATCTTGGTCATCCACAGCAGGATAAAACTGCCCGATACAGCGAACAGCAGAATGATGGACCTCTGCCGGCTGGCCATCTCTGGGTCTCCTCGCTGGTCCCCATTACTGGGGCCTCAGAGTCTCCTGCGTGCTCGATTCGCCAACATGATGTGCCTGACCGTCAGAGCGTTGAACAACAGGATCAAGATGTAGGGGGTCAATGGGTTCAGCAGGTGGTGGACCCAGAAAAATGCCACCCAGCCGGGCAAGGTGAAGAAGTCTGGTTTGGTGGCGCAGCCCCAGGGTATACCGTCCATGGTGCCGTAAGGTTGGTACTTAAAGTAAAAAGGAACATTCCTTAAAACGCTCACCACACGCACGGTCGTTATCACCATCGGTGCAGTATCTGGCTTTCAGATTGTGGTAACAAATGGCCACAAGACGATCGAAGGTGAAGGCGATGGTGAGCCAGACGGAGCAGTCTATAGCAGCATAACCCAGCGTGCCGTTGACACTGCAAACCGCCGTGTAGGACAAGAAGGAGAATGGGAAATAGCTGTAATAGAGGGAGGTGAGTATTATACCGAAGATAACGACCAGTAGATCCGCTGCTGCCATGGAGACCAGGTAGAGAGAAATACCTTTGGAGAGATCGCACTTTCCCCAGGAGAGAATCACAATTGTCACTAAATTAGCTGAAAGAAGGAAAGAGAAGATATTGGAAATTGAGAGATATGGCGGACAGTCAGTTCCATATGTTTCAGTATGACCCAATGCAAGAATAGGGAGTACCAGGTAAAATAGGCATAGTAAGCTTTTCTTAATATAAAATATATACACACACATATTAAAGGATCATTTTACAATGGTTGCAAAAGTGACTTGCTATAATCCTTATGACAAGACATAAGGATTATAGCAAGTCAGTCAATAAAATGTAGGGGAGTAGCCGGTATGAATAGGGTGTGTTATGAATGTACTGGGAAGAGAAAAGACATTGAAGGCTACAGAGAACAGTAATGAGTGCTCATGTGTGGGAATATCTGCAGTGTAACACACAACCTAAGACATTACTGGGCATGTGCACCAAATGGTAGCAGCTAACCTCACCACTAAACGAGCTGACCTATCAACAGCATTCACATAGAATGTATGTATTATACCCACATTTAACCTCCACCATTGACCCTATAAAAGATACAAAGTACCCGAACTCCTTCAGGGACTTCAAACTAGTCTTGCTGAGGTTAAGGTGAGCATCATGACCACATGCTCATGACCTCCTGACGATGAGTTATAATCGGTACCAGTCTAATTGGACAGCTCTTTCAAAGAGCCGACACAGGCATGATGGGCCGACTGGCCTCCCCCCGTGCTGTATCATTCTACGATTTTAGATCCCACTCCCTCTTACATGAGGGGCCCAGAGCAAAAGGTCACAGATTTTTTTTTCAAAAAATATACTTTATTCATAAAATTTACAGCAATACAGTTCTCATATCACATTCCAAACGTACACAATACAGATTATACAATTTGCAGGTTACATCAAGTACAGTTCAGTGAACACATTGTACATAATTACAGTTCATGACACTCTAGAGTGCCTCATTGCATTACACTCAATACAGGTGATTCATTACAGATTCATTACAGGTACATTACATTTCATTACATCAGTTAGAATTTTACATTCTGCCCGAGGGTTTTTTTTCCCTGATTGCAGCCCCTCGGTCTACAATGGCGGGAAGGCTCTAAACGGTTGCCTTTCCCCACAGGGCCTTTGCGGCGGCCGTACCCGTCCTCAGCGCGTCCCTGAGCACGTAGTCCTGGACCTTGGAATGTGCCAGTCTGCGACACTCGGCCGAGGACAGCTCCTTGCACTGGAAGACCAGCAGGTTTCAGGCAGACCAAAGGGCGTCTTTCACCGAGTTGATGGTCTTCCAGCAGCAGCTGATGTCCGTCTCAGTGTGCGTCCCCGGGAACAGCCCGTAGAGCGCAGAGTCCTGTGTTACGGAACTGCTCGGGACGAACCTGGACAGATACAACTGCATCTCCAGACCTTCTTTGCAAAGGCACATTCCAGAAGGAGATGGGTGGCGGCCTCGTCTCCACCGCAGCCTCCTCTGGGACAGCGCGCGGTGGCGCTGAGAGTCCGGGAGTGCGTGAAGGATCTGACGGGAAGGGCCCTTCTTACCACCAGCCAAGCTAGGTCTTGGTGCTTGTTTGAAAGCTCTGGCGATGAGGCGTTCTGCCAAATAACATTGACAGTCTGCTCGGGGAACCAACCGAAAGGATCCGCCATCTCCTTTTCCCGCAGGGTCTCGAGGACGTTACGTGCGGACCACTTGCTGATCGCCTTGTGGGCAAAGGTGTTTCTCTGCACAAACTTTTCCGTGAAGGGCCACAGATACAAGACTAAATGGAAGAGATTGAGAATGGAAAGCGGGTGAAGTGTCCTTACAGCGTTGTGAGGCCTTGGGTTTCACATCTCCAGTTAATGGTCGAGGCAGAAACTATTCCAACGTTCAAGATTAGATTGGACAGGAGAATGATGGTAAAGAGGATGGGGGGAAACGGGAACAAGGTGGGTTGATGTGATTGGAACGGTTTACTGGGGTGAGGATAACTTCTATGTAATTCTAACTGATGAATCTCTCTACATTATTGTTTCTTTCCAAATGATCTAGAGATTATACTGAAGGATGAACACTTGTCTCCACCACGATTCTGCCGTCTGGTTAAGCGGAGATGTTAAACCGTTTTAACCAATGGGTTAAGGCTGTTCCCTAGAAAAGAGAAGGCTGAGGGGTGACCTGATAGAGGTCTTTAAGATTATGAAAGGGTTTGATAGGGTAGACGTAGAGAAGATGTTCCCACTTGTGGGGGAGACCAGAACTAGGGGGCCATAAATATAAGATAGTCACTAATAAATCCAATAGGGAATTCAGGAGAAACTTCTTTACCCCGGAGAATGGTGAGAATGTGGAACTCGCTCCCACAAGGAAAGGTTGAGGCGAATAGTGTAGATGGATTTAGGGGGAAGCTGGATAAACACATGAGGGAGAAGGGGATGCTGATAGGGTTTAGATGAAGAGGGGTGGGAGGAGGCTTGCTTGAAGCATAAACGCTGGCATAGACGGGTTGGGCCGAATGGCCTGTTTCTGTGATGTGCATCGTATGTAATTCTGTGTGATTCCACTAAAATAACAGGGGAACGTACACAATTATATCCAATTATACGTTCTAGCCTGTAGTTTTGATCCGATAGCATTGCTAGGCTTTTCACCAAAGGGATAAGACATCCAAGCCAAAACTGGTTTGCTTTCTCATTCATTCAGAGTCGTAACTTAGCCCAAGGGTCCCACACTCATTAAATCACAGAGAATGACGTGCCCATTCATGGAATTGTACAATAATACAGCACAGGGGGTGGCCATTCGGCCCATCATGCCTGTGCCAGCTCTTTGAAAGAGCTATCCATTTAGCCCCACTCCCCCCCGCCTGCTCTTTCCCCCATAGCCCTGCAAATGTCTTCCTTTTCGAGTATTTATCCAATTCCCTTTTCCTTCACAGGAACGATTATCAATCAAAATTTGACACCGAGCCACATAAGGAGATATTAGGACAGGTGACCAAAAGCTTGGTCAAAGAGGGAGGTTTTAAGGAGCGTCTTAAAGGAGGAGAGAGAGGCGGAGAGGTTTAGGGAGGGAATTCCAGAGCTTAGGGCCCAGGCAGCTGAAGGCACGGCCGCCAATGGCGGAGCGATAGAAATCAGGGGATGCGCAAGAGGCCAGAATTGGAGGAGCGCAGAGATCTCGGAGGGTTGTAGGGCTGGAGGAGGTTACAGAGATAGGGAGGGGGCGAGGGCCATGGAGGGATTTGAACACAAGGATGAGAATTTTAAAATCGAGGCGTTCCCGGACCGGGAGCCAATGTAGGTCAGCGAGCACAGGGGGGGTGATGGGTGAACGGGACTTGGTGTGAGTTAGGATACGGGGGCAGCAGAGTTTTGGATGAGCTGAAGTTTATGGAAGGTGGAAGATGGGAGGCCGGTCAGGAGAGTGTTGGTGTAGTCAATTCTAGAATTAACAAAGGCACGGATGAGAGTTCCAACAGCAGATGAGCTGAGGCAGGGGCGGAGACGGGCGATGTTATGGAGGTGGAAGTAGGCGGTCTTGGTGATGGAGCGGATATGGGGTCGGAAGCTCATCTCAGGGTCAAACAGGACGCCGAGGTTGGGAACGGTCTGGTTCAGCCTCAGACAGTGGCCCGGGAGAGGGATGGAGACGGTGGCAGCGGAGGGGTCGAGGGAGGTGGTGGTGAGGTAGAGCTGGGTGTTGTCAGTGTACATGTAGGATGTGACGTCGTGTTTTCGGATGGTGTCGCCGAGGGGCAGCATGTAGATGAGAAACAGGAGGGGGCCAAGGATGGATCCTTGGGGGGACTCCAGAGGTAACGGTGCGGGAGTGGGAAGAGAAGTCATCGCAGGAGATTCTCTGGATAGATTGGAATGGAACCAGGAGAGCGCAGTCCCACCCAGCTGGACCACAGAGGAGAGGCGATGGAGGAGGGAGGTGTGGTCAACTGTGTCAAAGGCTGCAGACAGGTGGAGAAGGATGAGGAGGGATAGTTTACCACGGTCACACTCACAGAGGGTGTCATTTGTGACTTTGATGAGAGCCGTTTTAGTCATATGACAGGGGCAGAAATGTGGGTGAAGGGATTCAAACATGGAGTGACAGGAAAGATGGGCACGCATTTGGGAGGCGAGAACATGTTCAAGGATTTTGGAGAGGAAATGGAGTTTGGAGATGGGACGGTAGTTTGCAAAGACTAAGGGGTCAAGGGTGGGTTCTTTCAGGAAGGGATGGTGACGGCAGATTTGAAGGGGAGGGGGACAGTAGTTGAGGAGAGGGAACTGTTAACAATTTCAGCTAACGTGGGGGCCAGGAAGGGAAGTTGGGTGGTCAGCATTTTGGTGGGAATAGGGTCGAGGGAGCAGGAGGTGAGTCTCATGGACACAATGAGCTCGGAAATGGCATGAGGGGAGATAGGAGAGAAACTAGAGGAAGATCCGAGTTCAGGGCTAGGGAAGTGGGGAGGGGTGGGCGTAGGGGAAGTTTGGCTCGGCCAAGAGAGAGAAGTGGCAGAGACAACTGAACGGATGGTCTCAATCTTAGTGACAAAGAAATCCGTGAGCTCCTCGCACTTGGTGTTGGAGGTGAGATTGGAATAATGGAGAAGGGAAGTCGTGGGCTTATCTTTGAATTGCAGGAAGCTCTTGGAATAGTGAGCAGTTTTGGCGGAGGAGAGCAGGACCCATGTCCAGCCAGGTCTGCCGACCCTCCTGCCACTGGAAACGGTTTCTCCTTATTTGCTCTATCAAAACCCCTCATGATTTTGAACACCTCTATCAAATCTCCCCTTAATCGTCTCTAGGAGAACAATCCCAGCTTCTCCAGTCTCTCCACATAACTGAAGTCCCTCACCCCTGGGACCATTCCGGTAAATCTCCTCTGCAAGACTATTCATTGAACCTGAGGACAGTGCATCGAGATCTATGTTACAACGTCATCAAACAAATATCTTACTTTAAAACACAGGCCGAACAATAAACATCACATTTAATGAAATGTAGTTACCTGTTTACCTGGAATACAGATGATTGGAAGACTATGATTGAAAGCAAATAAGATCTGTAGAATTACTGGTCCTTGCATTCTTAATGACGGACGGCCTTATTCCCTGATTCTGCAGACACTTGAAGTGAGGGATCAGATCCCCAGTTGAAAGCAGAGCCTTATTTATAGCAGATTAAAACCTCTTGTGACACGTTTTGGGTTAGAGGCCAGAATTGGAGGAGCGCAGAGATCTCGGAGGGTTGTAGGGCTGCTGGAGGCTGCAGAGATGTGGGGGGGTCACTGGTGGCCATGAAGGGATTTGAAAACATAGATGAGTATTTTTAAATCAAGGCTTTGCTAGACTGAGAGTCAATGTAGCTCAATGCACACAGAGGCGATGGGTGAATGGAACCTGGAGCAAGTTAGGATACAGGTAGCAGAGTTTTGGATGAGGTCAAGTTTACAGAGGTTAGAAGGTGGGACGCCTGCCTGGAGAGCATTGGTATAGTCGTGTCTAGAGGTAACAAAGGTATGGATGAGGATTTCAGCAGCAGAAGAGCTGAGGCAGGGACGGAGGCAACAGCATAAACTTGTCCCTCTGGTTTCAACTTTTGATGCAAAGCAATGGTACACTGCGTTGGTCCTGAGGAGGAGTGAGCTGCCCCATGGGGAGTGTGTGCTATGGTTTATCAGAAGAACATTCACTCCAAGGTGGGAATTGTTGTGAGATTACTCCCAGTTGGGACCCTTTCAACTTTGCGCATCGAAGGAATAAAATGACGGAACTCAGAGCCTTCTTTAAGGCTTAGTGAAGGGTTTTCTGAGCTTCAGTTGGTAGAAATCTGATCCCATTTGATTTATTAGCAATCTGTATCGCGTTTGTAAATGAACAAATGTATCAAGGAATGATATGAGTAAAAAAATGCATTGTATACATCAATCAATTTGGTATTTTGGTAGTAATGAGTAACTACATTGTTCACCATTTATACAGCAACGAACTGGAGCTCAGCCCAACTCACCCCATGGAAGTTCAACTGATCTTAACTCAACCCACTCGAGTTCAACTCAAATCCCAACTGAACTCAAGTCAACCCATTGGCGTTCAACTCAAATCCCAACTGAACTCAAGTCAACCCATTGGAGTTCCACTCAAAACCCAACTGAACTCAAGTCAACCCATTGGAGTTCCACTCAAAACCCAACTGAACTCAAGTCAACCCATTGGCGTTCAACTCAAAACCCAACTGAACTCAAGTCAATCCATTGGAGTTCCACTCAAAACCCAACTGAACTCAAGTCAACCTATTGGCGTTCAACTCAAAACCCAACTGAACTCAAGTCAACCCATTGGCGTTCAACTCAAAACCCAACTGAACTCAAGTCAACCCATTGGCGTTCAACTCAAAACCCAACTGAACTCAAGTCAATCCATTGGAGTTCAACTCAAAACCCAACTGAACTCAAGTCAACCCATTGGAGTTCCACTCAAAACCCAACTGAACTCAAGTCAACCCATTGGCGTTCCACTCAAAACCCAACTGAACTCAAGTCAACCCATTGGAGTTCAACTCAAAACCCAACTGAACTCAAGTCAACCCATTGGAGTTCCACTCAAAACCCAACTGAACTCAAGTCAATCCATTGGAGTTCAACTCAAAACCCAACTGAACTCAAGTCAACCCATTGGCGTTGAACTCAAGTCAATCCATTGGAGTTCAACTCAAAACCCAACTGAACACAAGTCAACCCATTGGAGTTCCACTCAAAACCCAACTGAACTCAAGTCAACCCATTGGAGTTCCACTCAAAACCCAACTGAACTCAAGTCAATCCATTGGAGTTCCACTCAAAACCCAACTGAACTCAAGTCAACCCATTGGCGTTCAACTCAAAACCCAACTGAACTCAAGTCAACCCATTGGAGTTCCACTCAGCCCAATGTAAATCAACATTTCCGAAAAAAAATAATCTTCGTGATCACATCTCCATGTTATTTGTTTTTGATCAAACCAGGTGAGGAGACAGTTTCGATGGACACTTTGAGCTCTTGACAACCTCTTCACCCATGTTCTTGCAACAAGTTGCATTGATTGAATCTTCAAGGTAAATTGCCACCTGGTGGTGACCCTGACTGGTCCTACTGCTCCCCCTGGTGGTGACACTGACTGGTCCTACTGCTCCCCCTGGTAGTGACACTGACTGGTCCTCCTGCTCCCCCTGGTGGTGACACTGACTGGTCCTCCTGCTCCCCCTGGTGGTGACTCTGACTGGTCCTCCTGCTCCCCCTGGTGGTGACACTGACTGGTCCTCCTGCTCCCCCTGGTGGTGACACTGACTGGTCCTCCTGCTCCCCCTGGTGGTGACCCTGACTGGTCCTCCTGCTCCCCCTGGTGGTGGCACTGACTGATCCTCCTGCTCCCCCTGGTGGTGGCACTGACTGATCCTCCTGCTCCCCCTGGTGGTGGCACTGACTGGTCCTCCTGCTCCCCCTGGTGGTGACCCCGACTGGTCCTCCTGCTCCCCCTGGTGGTGACACTGACTGGTCCTCCTGCTCCCCCTGGTGGTGGCACTGACTGGTCCTCCTGCTCCCCCTGGTGGTGACCCCGACTGGTCCTCCTGCTCCCCCTGGTGGTGACACTGACTGGTCTTCCTGCTCCCCCTGGTGGTGACTCTGACTGGTCCTCCTGCTCCCCCTGGTGGTGACACTGACTGGTCCTCCTGCTCCCCCTGGTGGTGACCCTGACTGGTCCTCCTGCTCCCCCTGGTGGTGACCCTGACTGGTCCTCCTGCTCCCCCTGGTGGTGACTCTGACTGGTCCTCCTGCTCCCCCTGGTGGTGACACTGACTGGTCCTCCTGCTCCCCCTGGTGGTGACTCTCACTGGTCCTCCTGCTCCCCCTGGTGGTGACACTGACTGGTCCTCCTGCTCCCCCTGGTGGTGACTCTGACTGGTCCTCCTGCTCCCCCTGGTGGTGACACTGACTGGTCCTCCTGCTCCCCCTGGTGGTGTGTAGGGTCTGCAGCAATTCTGTGAACTATGGGACTGTTTCTCTCTGTGAACTCTTGGAGCTGGGATCACTCCAGTGTGATGGGACTGTAAGGCGACAATCAAATTCTCTTATTGGTGAGGATTTCAGATAAAGGCCTTCCACTGGTTGGCGAAAGAAAGACTTTGTGGGTTTGGAGTTTAACCTCAGTGATTGGGCCAGAATTGGTCCAGAAACCCATGTTTCCAATTTATTGATGGGGCTTTAATCATTTCAAGCTAAGGCTCTTCTGAGATTTAGTGTCCATTAATCTGCTTTGTCCCTCATATTTCAACTTAAGGTGAATTCGCTCTCTTTTATTTAATTTAGAACCGAAAGACTTGCATTTATATAGCGCCTTTCATGACCTCAAAGCGCTTTACAGCTAATTAAGTACTTTTGAAATGTAGTCACTGTTGTAATGTAGGAAACGCAGCAGCCAATTTGCGCACAGCAAGATCCCACAAACAGCAATGTGATTTTGAACTTATAACTTTTTAAAAAATTATGTTGATTTGAGGAATTAATATTGGGCCCAAGACACCCGGGAGATCTCCACTGCTCTTCTTCCAGATAGCGGCCGTGGGATCTTTTACGTCTATCGCAGAGGGCAGACGGGGCCTCGGTTTAACGTCTCATCTGATGATAGACCTTCACTTTAATGGGATTTTGTTCGGGGATCTGACATCCCAGACCAGTAATGGCGGGGTGAGGAGGGGGCTACAATGTTCGGAATGGACAGTGTTTAAACCTTCATGATCAGAAACATGAGCTGTGGGTGAGGGGATTCTTGGTGAGGTTACAGATGTGGAGAGTGAGGGAGGGGATTTTCAAAGTGTGAATCTGCTTCAGGGAACATTGCTTTGCTGACAGTGTGAACCTAGAAACTGTCCCCCCCGCCCGTCTCTGATAAGCAATTTTTTATCAATGACCCTTTTTGCAGCAATTCTTGTAAATCGGTGAGATTTTATTAATCACCCAAGGTCGAAACTGCCCCCCCTCATCGAGTACCCTCTCCTGACAGCTGAGAGTCTGTCTCTGAGATTCGGACCAGAGACTCTGCACAAGGTCAGAACTTGCTCCAGATTGTGACTATCTGCATAAAATGAAAAGAGATAAAAATTAGCTTCACAATAAATCGATTTACTGTTCCGTGTGTGTGATCCATAAAGATGTCTCCGATAATGAACTGGTTTAAGGTTTGAGAGAGACTCACACACGGATACAGAGAGAGAGAGAGAGAGACACCCAGATACAGAAAGAGAAAGACACAGGTACAGCAAGATAGAGAGACACACAACAGATACAGAAAGAGAGAGAGAGACACACACACAGATACAGAAAGATAGAGAGAGACACAGATACATAAAGAGAGAGAGAGACACCCAGATACAGAAAGAGAGAGAGAGACACACAGATACAGAAAGATAGAGAGAGACACAGATACAGAAAGAGAGAGAGAGACACAGATAGAGAAAGAGAGAGACACACACAGATAGAGAAAGATAGACACACAGATAGAGAAAGAAAGAGAGAGACACAGATAGAGAAAGAGAGAGAGAGACACGGATAGAGAAAGATAGAGAGACACACAGATACAGAAAGATAGAGAGACACACAGATACAGAAAGAGAGAGAGACACAGATACAGAAAGATAGAGAGACACACAGATAGAGAAAGAGAGAGACACACACAGATAGAGAAAGAGAGAGACACACACAGATACAGAGAGATAGAGAGAGACACAGATAGAGAAAGATAGAGAGACACACAGATAGAGAAAGAGAGAGACACACACAGATACAGAGAGATAGAGAGAGACACAGATAGAGAAAGATAGAGAGACAGACAGATACAGAAAGATAGAGAGACACACAGATAGAGAAAGAGAGACACACAGACACAGAAAGAGAGAGACAGACAGATAGAGAAAGATAGAGAGACACACAGATACAGAAAGATAGAGAGACACACAGATACAGAAAGAGAGAGAGACACACAGATACAGAGAGAGACACACACAGATACAGAAAGTGAGAGAGAGACACACAGATACAGAAAGAGAGAGAGACACACAGATACAGAAAGATAGAGAGACACACAGATACAGAGAGAGAGAGAGACACAGATAGAGAAAGAGAGAGAGACACACAGATACAGAAAGATAGAGAGACACACAGATACAGAGAGAGAGACACACAGATAAGGAAAGAGAGAGAGAGACACACAGATACAGAAAGATAGAGAGACAGACAGATACAGAAAGAGAGAGAGAGACAGACAGATAGAGAAAGATAGAGAGACACAGATACAGAAAGATAGAGAGACACACAGATACAGAGATAGAGAGAGAAACACAGACAGATACAGAAAGAGAGAGAGGCACACAGATACAGAAAGATAGAGAGACACACAGATAGAGAAAGATAGAGAGACACACAGATACAGAAAGATAGAGAGACACACACACATACAGAAAGATAGAGGGACAGACAGATACAGAAAGAGAGAGAGAAACACAGACAGATGCAGAGAGAGAGACACACAGATAGAGAAAGAGAGAGACACACACAGATACAGAAAGATAGAGAGACACACAGATAGAGAAAGATAGAGAGACACACAGATACAGAAAGATAGAGAGACACACACACATACAGAAAGATAGAGGGACAGACAGATACAGAGAGAGAGAGAAACACAGACAGATACATAAAGAGAGAGAGACACACAGATACAGAAAGATAGAGAGACACACAGATACAGAAAGATAGAGAGACACACACACATACAGAAAGATAGAGGGACAGACAGATACAGAGAGAGAGAGAAACACAGACAGATACATAAAGAGAGAGAGACACACAGATACAGAAAGAGAGACACATAGATACAAATACAGAGTTTCCATTCTCCTGAAGGCAGTTAGCTTGTGAAACATTATGGTCCCACGGTTGAGGGCAACCCTCAAGTATCTCACCCATGTTGGTGCCCTGCTTGATTTACGTGGGATTACATAGATATTACAGTGCAGAAACTGGCCATTCGGCCCATGCCGGTGTTGATGCTCCACACAAGCCTCCTCCCTGCATCATTCATCTAACCCCTTCATGGACACATTTTCAGTCCACAAACAATACTTTTGATGATTTTATCGTACGCCATCTCATTACATCAAACGTGTTTGTGTGATCAGTTATAAGAGGAATTCCCAGCACAGAAAGATCCCAGTAACGCTGCGGTTACAGATTGTGGCTATTGGGTGACACTGTAGCTCTCCTGTATCCTGCACTACAGTTAGACTCATAGAATCTTACAGCACAGAAAGAGGCCATTCGGCCCATCATGCCTGTGCCGACTCTTTCAAAGAGGCTATCCCCAACTAGTCCCACTGCCCCCCTGCAATTTCCTTTTGAAAGTTACTACTGAATCTGCTTCCATCACCTCTTCAGGCAGATCATCACAACTCGCTGCTTAAATAAATTTCTCCACATCTCCCCCTCAATCTGCGTCCTCTGATTACCGACTCTTCTGCCTCTGGGAAGAGTTTCTCCCTCTCCACTCTATCAAAACCCCCTCATCAATTTTGACCAGCTCTATTCATTCTCCCCTGAACCTTCCCTGCTCCAAGGAGAACAATCCCACCTCCTCCAGTCTCTCCACATAACTGAAGTTATAGTCCCGACATACAGGGAGCACTGCCACGGGAGATCTACTAATATATAATACCAGCCGTTGAGTTTGTATGGAGGTTTCAATTACATTTTTCTTTGCATTGGATTCTGCAATGGATCATATTTCTTAAGAAAATCCAATTTATAATCTGAAGTATTCAAATTCACTGAGATGTTTGTCAATCTATAAACAACTCCCACCAAAGTCTTGCATCCTTCTCTATTCCTCAATCCTGCCCATAACTTTTCCACTGTCTGCTCAACCTTACTGATAGCCCCTCTTTCCAATGCTGTACTTGTCTCCCTTGTCAATACTGCTCCTCCTCCTTTTGCAATTTCCCCACATCCTTTCCAAAGGCCTTATGACCTGGAATATTTACGAACATACGAGCAATGGCAGACGGGATTAGACGCTCTGGTCCATTTAGCCTGTCCCACACAATCGTGATGCTTTGTGTATCACAATATATACAGTCCCCACCGCAGCCCATTTATCTCCCAGTCATGTCCAGGTCTCAGTGATGGCCACTACTTCATACACTTTAAGCTAAATTTGTGCTTCTAACTCACTTGTTTTATTTCTCATGCTACGTGCATTAGCGTATAGAACTTTTAATTGGGCATTACTGGTGCCAATGTCCCATGAGATGGAACCCTTCTTTCCAACACCAATTCTTCAGCCATGTGTTAACTTTCCTTATCTGTTTGACCCTATGCCAGTTATCAGGTGGCTCGATTATTGCCCTTGAGGTCCTGCCTTTTAATGTACCTCCTGTCTCCTGGTACTCCTTCAGCAGGACCTCCACCTTGTCATTCAACCCGACATGGACAACGACAATTGGATCTTCCCCCTCCCTTTCCAAATTCCTTTCCAGCAGGATCGAGATATCCCTGATCCTGGCACCAGGTAGACGACTCAACCTTCGGGACTCTCGGTCGTGTCTGCAGAGGAAGTTATCTTTATTTTATTATTCGTTCACGGGATGCGGGCGTCGCTGGCGAGGCCGGCATTTATTGCCCATCCCTAATTGCCCCTTGAGAAGGTGGTGGTGAGCCGCCTTCTTGAACCGCTGCAGTCCGTGTGGTGAAGGTTCTCCCACAGTGCTGTTAGGGAGGGAGTTCCAGGATTTTGACCCAGCGACGATGAAGGAACGGCCGATATATTTCCAAATTATCTATGCACCGAATTATTGAATCTCCGATAACTGCTGTGCTTCTATTCTGGTCCATGATGCCCAGGTCAGCAGTGTGATAATCCTCTCCGCACTCTTTCTCCTGTCTGCCTGTTTCATTCTCTCTCTCTCTCTGTCTGTCTCTCTCTCTCCATCTCATTCTATCTGTGTACTGTTCATGTACAGGAGCTGACACTGAGACACGTGCGGGCCACACAGTGAAGAGAGGGAGACACAGGCTGGGCGAGACATTTTGTTTAAATGAGAAGGCAGCGATTTTGATTCGGGTGTGCGTCTCCGTTTTGTGTTTGTTCAGTGCGGCCATTTTGTGTTAACACTGTACTGGGACATTTATTACAGAGTACCAATCCTCACTGGGAGAGACACACACTGTACAGACGGACTCGAAATACAAAATGAAACACAGTTACAGGTCTGAACGGAGATCAGAAATTGCACAAGTAAAACACTGGTGCAGATCTCAGTGTTAAGTATAAAAACAGGTGTTCTATTTTAAAATATTGAATAAACATTTATCAAAACTCCATCCCACATCCTCCAAACTGCATCCCAGGTGACAGGGTCACTGTGGGGTGACAGGGTCACTGTGGGGTGACAGGGTCACTGTGGGGTGACAGGGTCACTGTGGGGTGACAGGGTCACTGTGGGGTGACAGGGTCACTGTGGGGTGACTGGGTCACTGTGGGGTTACTGGGTCACTGTGGTGTTACTGGGTCACTGTGGGGTTAATGGGTCACTGTGGGGTGACTGGGTCACTGTGGGGTTACTGGGTTAGTGTGGGGTTACAGGGTCACCATGGGTTGACTGGGTCACTGTGGGGTTACAGGGTCACTGTGGGGTTACAGGGTCACTGTGGTGTTAATGGGTCACTGTGGGATTAATGGGTCACTGTGGTGTTAATGGGTCACTGTGGTGTTAATGGGTCACTGTGGAATGACTGGGTCACTGTGGGGTTAATGGGTCACTGTGGTGTTAATGGGTCACTGTGGTGTTAATGGGTCACTGTGGAATGACTGGGTCACTGTGGGGTTAATGGGTCACTATGGGGTTAATGGGTCACTGTGGGATTAATGGGTCACTGTGGGATTAATGGGTCACTGTGGTGTTAATGGGTCACTGTGGTGTTAATGGGTCACTGTGGAATGACTGGGTCACTGTGGGGTTAATGGGTCACTATGGGGTTAATGGGTCACTGTGGGATTAATGGGTCACTGTGGGGTTAATGGGTCACTGTGGGATTAATGGGTCACTGTGGGATTAATGGGTCACTGTGGTGTTAATGGGTCACTGTGGGATTAATGGGTCACTGTGGAATGACTGGGTCACTGTGGGGTTAATGGGTCACTATGGGGTTAATGGGTCACTGTGTTGTTACTGGGTCACTGTGGGGTTAATGGGTCACTGTGGTGTTAATGGGTCACTATGGGGTTAATGGGTCACTGTGGGGTTAATGGGTCACTGTGGGGTTAATGGGTCACTGTGGTGTTACTGCGTCACTGTGGGGTTAATGGGTCACTGTGTGGTGACTGGGTTAGTGTGGGGTTAATGGGTCACTGTGTACTGACCGGGTCACTGTATACTGACCGGGTCACTGTGTGGTTAATGGGTCACTGTGGGGTTAATGGGTCAATGTGGTGTTACTGGGTCACTGTGGGGTGACTGGGTCATTGTGGGGTTAATGGGTCACTGTGGGGTTAATGGGTCACTGTGGGGTTAATGGGTCACTGTGTGGTGACTGGGTTAGTGTGAGGTGACCGGGTCACTGTGTACTGACCGGGTCACTGTGTACTGACCGGGTCACTGTATACTGACCGGGTCACTGCGGGGAAGGTAAATCGAGGGGAGATGGACGCAAATATTGACTGTAATTGTACTCAAGCAATTGTGGAGCATGTTTTATCCGATATATTGTCACAAGGTATCCTGAGGAGTTTAGTTATTCGACTGATTTTATGAGTTCCGGCAGGTTCAATTAACCAAGCAATTAATAATATTAAATATATTTCTCAGATCAGCATTATTTGTTTGTGTTTATTTCTGTATTTGGCTAGTTATCATAGTGAAAAGTTCAAACACTCCATGTGGAAATATATCTTGTGTGGGTGCGTGTGTCTGCACACTTGTATGATGTGTGTGAGAGCTTGTGTGAATTTGTGTGTGTGTGATTGTGTGTGTGTATATGTGATTGTATGTGTGTGATTGTGTGTGAGTGTGTGATTGTGCCTATATGTGTGATTATGTGTGTGTATATGTATTTTTTTTATTCATTCATGGGATGTGGGCATCGCTGGTGAGGCCGGCATTTATTGCCCATCCCTAATTGCCCTTGAGAAGGTGGTGGTGAGCCGCCTTCTTGAACCGCTGCAGTCCGTGTGGTGAAGGTTCTCCCACAGTGCTGTCTGGAAGGGAGTTCCAGGATTTTGACCCAGCGACGATGAAGGAACGGCCGATATATTTCCAAGTCGGGATGGTGTGTGACTTGGAGGGGAACGTGCAGGTGGTGTTGTTCCCATGTACCTGCTGCCCTTGTCCTTCTAGGTGGTAGAGGTCGCGGGTTTGGGAGGTGCTGTCGAAGAAGCCTTGGCGAGTTGCTGCAGTGCATCCTGTGGATGGTACACACTGCAGCCACAGTGCGCCGGTGGTGAAGGGAGTGAATGTTTAGGGTGGTGGATGGGGTGCCAATCAAACGGGCTGCTTTGTCCTGGATGGTGTCGAGCTTCTTGAATGTTGTTGGAGCTGCACTCATCCAGGCAAGTGGAGAATATTCCATCACACTCCTGACTTGTGCCTTGTAGATGGTGGAAAGGCTTTGGGGAGTCAGGAGGTGAGTCACTCGCCGCAGAATACCCAGCCTCTGACCTGCTCTTGTAGCCACAGTATTTATATGGCTGGTCCAGTTAAGTTTCTGGTCAATGGTGACCCCCAGGATGTTGATGGTGGGGGATTCGGTGATGGTAATGCCGTTGAATGTCAAGGGGAGATGGTTAGACTCTCTCCTGTTGGAGATGGTCATTGCCTGGCACTGTCTGGCACGAATGTTACTTGCTACTTATAAACATGTGTCTGATTATGTGTGTCTGTGTCTGTGAATGTGATTATGTGTGTGCATCTGTATATATGTGTGATCCCCGGACTTCAAGGGTTAAGTTACGAGGAGAGATTACACAAATTGGGGTTGTATTCTCTGGAGTTTAGAAGGTTAAGGGGTGATCTGATCGAAGTTTATAAGATATTAAGGGGAACAGATAGGGTGGATAGAGAGAAACTATTTCCGCTGGTTGGGGATTCTAGGAGTAGGGGGCACAGTCTAAAAATTAGAGCCAGACCTTTCAGGAGCGAGATTAGAAAACATTTCTACACACAAAGGGTGGTAGAAGTTTGGAACTCTCTTCCGCAAACGACAATTGATACTAGCTCAATTGCTAAATTTAAATCTGAGATAGATAGCTTTTTGGCAACCAAAGGTATTAAGGGATCTGGGCCAAAGGCAGGTATATGGAGTTAGATCACAGATCAGCCATGATCTTATCAAATGGTGGAGCAGGCACGAGGGGCTGAATGGCCCACTCCTGTTCCTATGTCTTCCTATAATGTGTGTGTATCTGTATATGTGTGTGATTTATAAGTGTATGTCTGTATATGTGTGTGTGATTATGTATATTTGTGTCTGTATATGAGTCTTTTTGTATGTGTGAGATTATGTGTCTGTGTGCTTTATATGTGTATGTCTGTATATGTGTGTGATTTATGTGTATGTCTGTATAGGTGTGTGTGATTTATAGATGTGTGTCTGTATGAGAGATTATGTGTGTGTGATTTATATGGCTTGTCTGTATATGTGTGTGAGACTGTATATGTGTGTGAGACTGTATATGTGTGTGAGACTGTATATGTGTGTGAGACTGTATATGTGTGTGAGACTGTATATGTGTGTGAATGATTTATATGTGTGTTGGGAGGACGATGTGTTCACCTCCTCCGCTGACAAATGAGCTCCAACAAACGTTCACCTGAGGAAGGAGGTAGCCTCCGAAAGCTTGTGAATTTAAAATAAAATTGCTGGACTATAACTTGGTGTTGTAAAATTGTTTACAATTGTCAACCCCAGTCCATCACCGGCATCTCCACAAAATGAGCTCAGAACCGAATCTGCTTTGCTGGGATAGGCCCACAACTAACTCGAGGTTCCAGATTTGCTCAGAATTGGGACCCTCAATACGGGGGAATCAGCAACGAAAGTTGCGAGGTGATGCACTTTGGAGGGACTAACAAGGCAAGGGAATACACAATGAATGGGAGGACCCTAGGCAAGACAGAGGGTCAGAGGGATCTTGGTGTGCAAGTTCACAGATCCCTGAAGGCGGCGGAACAGGTAGATAAGGTGGTAAAGAAGGCATATGGGATACTTGCCTTTATTAGCCGAGGCATAGAATATAAGAGCAAGGAGGTTATGATGGAGCTGTATAAAACACTGGTGAGGCCACAGCTGGAGTACTGTGTGCAGTTCTGGTCGCCACACTACAGGAAGGATGTGATCGCTTTGGAGAGGGTGCAGAGGAGATTCACCAGGATGTTACCAGGGCTGGAGCGCTTCAGCTATGAAGAGAGACTGGGAAGATTGGGTTTGTTTTCCTTGGAGCAGAGGAGGCTGAGGGGGGACATGATTTGAGGTGTACAAAATTATGAGGGGCATAGATAGGATGGATACTAAGGAGCTTTTTCCCTTCGTTGAGGGTTCTATAACAAGGGGGCATAGATTCAAGGTAAAAGGCGGGAGGTTTAGAGGGGATTTGAGAAAGAACTTTTTCACCCAGAGGGTGGTTGGAGTCTGGAACTCACTGCCTGAAAGGGTTGTGGAGGCAGGAACCCTCACAACATTCAAGAAGCATTTGGATGAGCACTTGAAATGCCATAGCATACAAGGCTACGGACCAAATGCTGGAATATGGGATTAGAGTAGACAGGGCTGATGGCCGGCGCGGACACGATGGGCCGAAGGGCCTCTATCCGTGCTGTATAACTCTATGACTCTATGACTCTATGAGTTTGATTTTGGTTTGTCTTTTCTAACTTGGCCTCCCCGACAGTGCAGCACTCCCTCAGCACTGCAGTGGAGAGAGGGCCTCGACTTTATGCTCTCAGTCTCTGGAGTGGGACTCGAACCCACGACCCCAGAGGCGAGAGCGGTACCACAAAGCCACGGTTGACACATGGCCAAATGAAAGTGCAGAAGTGATAACCGTGCAAATAATTACCTAGATTTTGGGAAATGCAAGGGGGTGGGTGCTGCTTGTGGAAGCCCTGCAATAAAGTCATACGGGTGTCATTTTAAAAAAAGCTTTCAAAGGAAGGAAAAATATTATTAAAATCATTTTTTTTGCATTTAACACTACTTTTTTTTCAGGGGATTTTTGTTTTTAGTGAAACCACTTCTTCTTCTGAAAGTCATGTCTGTTTCCTATAAAGTTTCGTTTTTAATGAATTCTCACACAGTTAAGGAAAAGTTTCCTTTTTTGTGTCTTTACTTCATGATCTGCAGAGAACCAAATCGCAGAGCAAAGTTTATAAATGTGTACATCTACAAACTTTTCAAAATTCATTCTCGAGATGTGAGTGTCTCTGGCAAGGCCGGCTTTGATTGCCCATCGAAGATGGGTGGGGCCCTCCCCTTGAACCAATGTGTGTAGCAGGTAGAACTGAATGGCTTGCTCGGCCACTTCAGAATCAACCATGCTGGTGCAGGGACTGGAGTCACATGTAGGCCATTCTGGGGAAAGACGGCAGGTTTTCTTTCCCAAAAGGGGGTACTGGTGAACCGGTTTGGGGGGCGTTTACAACAGTCTGACAGAATTATGGTCATTTTTACCATCATTAAAAGCTTAGAAAATGACGAATTTTCAGGCATGTGCCCTGGGCCAGAGGAAAATTGCAGCGAGACTCTTAAAAAAAAGTGAGTGAAAACTAGAACCAGGATAATTCCTATCAATTAGGCAAGCTGCGTTTCAAATCTGCATCTAATTTCCAGTTGCTGGTGCCAATAAATAATAAACTATGGCACTCAGGGGCGAATGAACAGTGTTAACATTGTTGGATCTGTTCAGTTTTTTGGTCCAATATTGCAACATCAATCCAATTGGATTGAGATATTAATACATCCTGATGTCATTTCAGTTTCTAATTAAAAACGGAACCGATTACTTCCGTGATTTTTAATCTCACTGCAATAGTTGAACCGTGGCTGCTGCCAGTGTTTGGACCAACTGGAGTTAATTAATAGAAGTTAGGATGAAAGATCTCGCTGTTCGCGTTAATTCTAAAGTAGCCCACAGGTTGTAATTCTGGATTTTGCTGCTGAGTTTCACGGAGATTAATTGAACCGCAGCCAAGAGTTCTGGACGAACTTTGGGTGTATGTTTGGAGTCTAATGGATGGTTTGTCTCCTTCTCTGAACACAATTCAGCTGCGATGTAATCGTTTAACGTCTGCTGGGCGAGGGATAGACACACGTTCATTCCTACATTTGAAGAGGGATATTTTTTTACAAATTGTATCTTAATTGCATCGAGTGTCCTCAATGGGCTTTGTTCTGATTTTCCAACTCGCTCTTTCTACAGGTAGGTTTTGTTAATCCGAGTTAGCACACACGGGGGTGTCCTGTTGTATGTGTGATGGTTAATATTCTCGCTTTGAATGATACACCATTTAGGAGGGAGAGACCCAATAACGCCTGGGGGGGCTGTAAAGCCTCACTCTGGCATTCAGGAGATGAGGGGCGAGTGCTTTTTAAAACCAAATATGTGTCTTTTACATATCTCCATAGCTTGTGATCATGACGGAATTAAAATCATAGCAATAGCGGAATTGAAAGACTTGTCAGGCACAAGCTGCAAGACCTCATGTTAGTAAATACAGAAATAATACACATCCCCGGGGAAGGGAAAAGGTGGTGATTTCACACATAATTACCACTGCAATGAGACACAAATGATTCTGCCCTTACCGCGTAACCACTCTTATTCAGCTACACTAATCGCTTAGGTCGATTTTTTAAAAATGTTTATCGCAAATCTTTTGGACTCGCCTTTTTAAAATTGATGTCTATCATTAACACAATATAACTGACCTCTTCCCAATGATGGGCAACAGTCCACAGGTATAATCACCCATCAGCTGATTATAGAGCTAGTGACATGTGACTGAGGTGCCTCACATATGAGTTAGCTCAGATAGGAATGAATCTCTTCACATGTGAATGAATTAACTCACATGAATGAGTCACTTCATATATGATTGAGTTAGTTCACATGATTGGGTTATTTCCTGTGTCAGAGTTAGCTAACATATGAGTGAATGAACTCACATGAGAATGAGTTAGCTGACATATACAATCATAGAACGGTTACAACACGAATTGAGGCCATTCGGCCCATTGAGTCCGTGCCGGCTCTATGCAAGAGCAATCCAGCTAGTCTCACTCCCCCCGCCCTATCCCCGTAGCCCTGCAATTTTTTCCCTTCAAGTACTTGTGCAGTTCCCTTTTGAAGGCCATGATTGAATCTGCCTCCACCACCCCCTCGGGCAGTGCATTCCAGATCACAACCTCTCGCTGTGTAAAAATGTTTTTCCTCATGTCACCTTTGGTTCTTTTGCCAATCTTTGTCCTCTGGTTCTTGACCCTTCCGCCAATGGGAACAGTTTCTCTCTATCTGCTCTGTCTGGACCCTTCATGATTTTGAACACCTCGATCAAATCTCCTCGCAACCGTCTCTGTTCCAAGGAGAACAACCCCAGCTTCTCCAGTCTATCCACGTAACTAAAGTCCCTCATCCCTGGAATCATTCTAGTAAATCTCTTCTGCACCCTCTCTAAGGCCTTCACATCTTTCCTAAAGTGCGGTGCCCAGAACTGGACACAATACTCCAGTTGTGGCCGAACCAGTGATTTATAAAGGTTCATCATAACCTCCAAACTTTTGTACTCTATGCCTCTATTTATAAAGCCCAGGATCCCGTATGCTTTTTTAACCAATTTCTCAACCTGCCTTGCCACCTTCAACAATTTGTGTACATATACCCCAGATCTCTCTGCTCCTGTACCCCTTTTAGAATTGTAATATATGAATGTGGTAGTTCACATATGCAACCTCGTGATGATTCACAAGTTTTTGATTTAAACGTGGAAATGGATTTTAATATATTGATGTGAAGATATTGACTGCATTTGATGGAAAATGTGGTTAACATTTAATGAAACAATGTAAACATTGATCGATTCTCTATATCTCCACTCCCTCTGTTAGGTTACGAATTTATGTATGTATTGGGGTTGTTTACATATTTAAACTCTGGGCAATGATACTCTGAGGTATCCAGATCTTGGCTGCTGCTTCATGTCATTGGTTGGTTACCCTTTCAGATAGTGGTTTGTGGCGTCTGTGCAATTTACGATTTTGCTAAACTGCTTAGTCACATAACAGATGTTGCCAACTGCAAAGCCTGGGGATGAGTCTATGTGACTGCGGGTGGGGTTAGCTCCATGGCAAGCTCTGAGGCCAATGGACTTCCTTGTATCTGCTACCACGAGCAGCCTGAAGTTGGAGACTGCGAGCCGCTCAGGCTCAGTACTGTTGTTAGGTGAAATCAAAAGTCCTGTAATGCAGTTATTCAATCTGGTTCACAGGAATCCATGACTGCTGCATAGGTAGAATCTAATACATCACATTGTGAGGCCAGGACGTCCATTAGGGAGATGAAGTGGGTTTGATGGGTTGTGTTTTTAGGCAAGGTCCTTTGATTACAATAAAATGGTGTTAAATTATTTTTTCTGATCGGGTGCAATCTATTTTTAATTGGAATCTAAAGCACTGCAGTAGGTTAGTGTCACGCCAACAATCTGTAAAAGACTAGCGAGTGTTTAAGGAAAAACTCTATAGAGTTTAGTAGCTGAACTAACGAGTTGGTTCAAATACCTCTTGGCACTGAATCGGAAAATCTGGTGGAGTGCGCTGCAGGTGAATCAGATCAATGGGAAGAATTAGATTCTGCTCTGTGGTAGAGCAAGAGGCATGGACAATGTTCACGGCCGATTTCCTGAAAGATGGCCCGGGCGAAAAAAGGAGGTGGGGTGGGGAGGCTTTCTTGTTGAAAAATATCAGGAATCATTTTTTATTCGTTCATGGGATGTGGGCGTCGCTGGCGAGGCCGGCATTTATTGCCCATCCCTAATTGCCCCTTGAGAAGGTGGTGGTGAGCCGCCTTCTTGAACCGCTGCAGTCCGTGTGGTGAAGGTTCTCCCACAGTGCTGTTAGGAAGGGAGTTCCAGGATTTTGACCCAGCGACGATGAAGGAACGGCCGATATATTTCCAAGTCGGGATGGTGTGTGATTTGGAGGGGAGCGTGCAGGTGGTGTTGTTCCCATGTGCCTGCTGCTCTTGTCCTTCTAGGTGGTAAAGATCGTGGGTTTGGGAGGTGCTGTCGAAGAAGCCTTGGCGAGTTGCTGCAGTGCATCCTGTGGATGGTACACACTGCAGCCACAGTGCGCCGGTGGTGAAGGGAGTGAATGTTTAGGGTGCCAATCAAGTGGGCTGCTTTGTCCTGGATGGTGTCAAGCTTCTTGAGTGTTGTTGGAGCTGCACTCATCCAGGCAAGCGGAGAGTATTTCATCACACTCCTGACTTGTGCCTTGTAGATGGTAGAAAGGCTTTGGGGAGTCAGGAGGTGAGTCACTCGCCGCAGAATACCCAGCCTCTGACCTGCTCTTGTAGCCACAGTATTTATGTGGCTGGTCCAGTTAAGTTTCTGGTCAATGGTGACCCCCAGGATGTTGATGGTGGGGGATTCGGCGATGGTAATGCCGTTGAATCAGCCAGACCTATTGGAAATGTTCTCCTGAGGCTGGTGACTGGAGTTTCTGTAATCAAAGATTTCTAACACTGAGAGGGGGGATTTGTAATGAAGCCTCAAACTACGGGGGGATCCCACTGATATCAATGAGTGTCAAGGTAGTTCTTGCTGTCGTGGTGGCACTTGTATTGTATGCCCTGGAGTAAAGGGAGAGGCAGGATTCTGCTTTCCTGAGAAATGTGTAAGGTTTTATCGGAGAACCTAGGCAGGACAGGATCCAGTGCACTGTGTTCATCGATTTTGGTGAGGCATCTAACCTGGCGGATGCATTTTTCCGGGGATCTCCGCCACTGGCAGGATCTCAGTTTGCTAAGGTAGATAGAGGGAAACAATTTCGTCTGATGGGGAAGTCCAGAAAAAGGAACATAACTTTAAAATTAGAGCTAGGCCATGCAAGGGTAAAGTCAGAAAGTACTTCTTCAAACAAAGGGAATTAGCAATCTGGAACATCCCCTCTTTCCCCCCCCCCTCAAAAAATATTGAAGTGAGGTGAATTGAAAATTTCAAAACTGAGATTGATAGATTTTTGTCAGGTAAGGTTATTATGGGATATGGAATCAAGGCAGATAATTGGAGTTAAGATACAGATCCGCCATGATCTCATTGAATCAAAAGCAAAATACTGCAGATGCTGGAAATCTGAAATAAGAGCAGAAAATGCTGGAAATTCTCAGCAAGTGAGGCAGCGTCTTTGGAGAAAGAATCAGAGTTAACGTTTCAGGTCGATGAGCTTTCGTCAGAACTGGAAGAGGTTAAAGTGTTTTAAGCAAGTACAGAGCCAGGGAAATGGGGGGAGATGGAGGGGGAGGAAAGAACAAAAGGGCAGGTCTGTGTTAGGGTAGAGGGCACGAGTGATTAAATGACAAACGGGATGGTGGTACGAGGCAAGGAGGGCGGGAATGGGAGTTAAGAAACAAAAGATCGGTCTAGAGTAGCTGTAAATGGCAACATCAGAACCATTACCAGCAGTCCAATAAATATATATTTTTTTAAATGGGAGCAGTGATGATGGTCTGAAGTTATTGAAATAAATGTTGAGTCTGGAAGGTTGTAAAGTGCCTAAACAAAAGATGAGGTGCTGTTCCTTGAGCTTCAGTGGAACAGAGTAAGAGTCCGAGGTCAGAGTGGGAGTGGGACAGGGTATTAAAATGGCAAGTGACCGGCAGATCAGGGTCATGCTTGCAGACAGAGCAGAGGTGTTCAGCAAAGCGATCACCCAATCTGCGTTTGGTCTCCCCTGTGTAGAGGAGACTGCACTGTGAGCAGTGAATACAGTATCATAAATTGAAAGCAGTACAAGTAAATCACTGTTTCACCTGGAAGGAGTGTTTGGGGGCCCCGGCCGGTGGGGAGGGAGGAGGTGAAAGGGCAGGTGTTGCATCTCCTGCGCTCGCACGGGAAGGTGCCGTGGGGAGGAGAGCGGGTGATGGAAAAGTGGACCAGGGCGGAGGGAGTGGTCCCTTCGGAATGCTGAAAGGGGAGGAGAGGGGAAGATATGTTTGGTGGTGGGATCGGGCTGGAGATGGCGGTAGACGTTACGTTGAATGTGGAGGTTGGTGGGGTGGAAGGTGAGGACAAGGGGGAACCCTATCATGGTTCTGGGAAGGAAGGGAAGGGGTGAGGGCAGAAGTGCGGGAAGTAGGGCGGACACGGGGTTGAGGGCCCCGTCAACTACAATGGAGGGGAACCTTTGCTTGAGGAGAAAGGAAGACATATTGGAAGCACTGGTGTGGAAGGTGGTATCGTCAGAACAGATGCGATGGAGAAACTGGGAGAAGGGAGTAGAGTCCTTACAGGAAGAGGGGTGGGAGGAAGTGTAATCAAGATAGCTGTGGGAGTCAGTGGGCTTATAATAGATATTGGTTGACAGCCTATCCCCAGAAATGGAGATAGAGAAGTCGAGGAAGGGAAGAGCCGGAGATGGACCATGTGAAGGCGAGGGAAGGGTGGAAATTGGAAGCAAAGTTGATGAAATTTTCCAGTTAGGGGAGAGAGCAGGATGCAGCACCGATACAATCATTGATGTACCAGAGAAAGGGGTGAGGGAGGGGACCTGAGTAGGACTGAAACAAGGAATGTTCCATGTATCCCACAGAAAGGCAGGCATAGCTGGGACCCATACGGGTTCCCATAGCGACACCTTTTATTTGGAGGAAGTGAGTGGAGTTAAAGGAGAAGTTGTTCTATAAGTTCAGCCAGGCGGAGGAGGGTGGTGGTGGATGGGGACTGGTGGGGGATGGAGATGGAGAGGGACTGGACATCCACGGTGAAAGGAAACGGTTAGGACCGGGGAACTAGAAACTGTTAAAGTGGCGGAGGGCGTCAGAAGAGTCACGGACGTAGGTCAGAAGAGACTGGACCAGGGCAGAAAAAATAGAGTCGAGTTAGGAGGAAATAAATTCTGTGGGGCAAGATCAGGCTGAAACGATGGGTCTCCCGGGGCAGCCCTGTTCATGGATCTTGGGAAGGAGGTAGAAGTGGATTGGAGGACTATGAGGTTGGAGGCAGGGTTGGGAGGGGGAAGATCTCCAGAGGAGATGAGGTCAGTGACGGTCTGGGAAACTATGGCTTGATGTTCGGCGGTGGGGTCATGGTCCAAGGGGAGGTAGGAGGAGGTGTCGGAGAGTTGGCGTTCAGCCTCCGCAAGGCAGAGGTCTGTTCGCCACATGACAACAACACCGCCCTTGTCAGCAGGTTTAATGACAATGTCAGGGTCGGACCTGAGGGAACGGAGTGCTGCGAGTTCAGAGGGAGGGAGGTTGGAGTGAGTGAGGGGAGCAGAGAAATTGAGATGGCCGACGTCATGCCGGAAGTTCGCAATGAAAAGATCAAGCGAGGGTAAGAGGCCAGAGGGAGGGGTCCAGGTGGAACGAGAATTCTGAAGATGGGAGAAAGGGGGGGGGGGGGTAGACTTCTGGCCAAGGAAGTGGGTGATGGAAGAAGAGCTCAGCATCGTGTCGAGCTCATTGAGGTGGGGGGCGTAAGGGGATGAAGCCGAGGACTGACCGTTTGGGGTCAGAGAGGGGAAGGTCAGAGGCAATAGTGAAAACACGACAAAGGATGAGATTGGAGGGAGGGATGGGATTGAGAATGTCTAAGTGGCAAAGTAGAGAATGAGAATGTCTAAGTGGCAAAGTAGAAAGGTAGTAATAAGGACAAGCAAGGGTTAATTAGAAGCTGCCTAGGTTAGGACAATGGGCCCCTTCAAGGCTAATAGTGGTGTGAGGAACTCATTAGATGTTGGGGTCTGCTTATGCTCATCATTGGCATGGCAACATTAGGGAGTAGGGAGTTTGGTGTAGGTGTCTCTGTACAGCTGGTTGATCAATAGAAAATAATGAGCTGAGCAAGGCCGGAGACATTGCAGGTTAGCAGATAAGGATGGGGGATGATTAGGGGAAACATTCCAAGCTGAGAGATGAGGAGACATTCATCTATGTCTGTCACTGCGGCGTGATCAGCCAGAAATATACTTATGATTGGCTTGTAATTAGGTAACCCCTCATGGCCAACCTATGCCTGGCTTATGATTGGTATTGACCCTAATGCTAACAATGTTCCAACCCCTATTGATCTGTATAAACGTGTGTATTTTTCTGTATGTTCTTTGTCTTGCTCTGCTCGCATGGTGGGACTCTATCAGGAGTCCAGATCGATGCTGTAGACCAAGTTCTGCTCTAATAAAATTGTGTTGAACTTTAAAGGTGTATTCGATTCAGTGTTGCTGAACCAGACTGAGGGTAAAAGAAACTAGCTCATCAGGGTCAGGGGAAAGTGAAGGGGAAGAAGGATCAGGAGGGGTGTTGGTACCTAAGAGTTGTTGAAACTTGCGGTCCTTGACACCTGAAAGGAAGAAGAAAAGTTTTTTGTTAAACTTAAACTCCGTGCATTAACAAGAAACTTTTTTTCTTTTTGTCACTCCCACTCTGACCTCTCTGTCCTCGGCCTCTCACACTGTTCCAACAGAAGCTCGAGGAACAGCATCTCATCTTTCATTTAGGCACTTTACAACCTTCTGGACTCAACATTGATTTCAATAACTTCAGATCATAACCACTGCTCCCATTTTAAAAAATATATATATTTATTGGACTGCAGGTGCTGGTAATGGTTCTGCTATTGCCATTTACAGCTACTCTAGACCGATCTTTTGTTTCATAACCTGTCCCATTCCCGCCCTCCTTGCCTTGCACCATCATCCATTAGTCATTTAATCACTCTTGCCCTCTACCCTATCATAGACCTTCCCTTTTGTTCTTCCCTCCGTCCCCGCCTTTCACTGGCTCAGTATTTTCTTACAAACCATAACTCTCTAACATCTTCCAGTTCTGACGATAGGTCTTCGACCTGAAATGTTAACTCCATTTCCTTCTCCGCAGATGCTGCCTCACTTGCTGAGCTTCTCCAGCATTTTATTATCTAATTGAATAGCGGAACTGGCTTGAGGGGCTGAATGGCCTCCTCCTGTTCCTATGTTCTTATCTCACAACCAACAGGAATCGTTTTGCAAAATTGGATGAAAAATCCCAGACAGAGAAATTGCCATTCCCTAATAGGACGATTGATGCATGCGAAGCTATATGGAGTGGTACTGGCCTTGGACTTTGATCCTGAGCATAAGGGTTGTGTCACTGGGGGCATTGTGCGTTCTGCACTGGACAAACAAGAATTCTCCAGATGGCATTTGTATGTAGTTTGGTCGGCAGATTGTTAAACATCGTGTAATGGGTTTCTAGGCATGATATCTATGACGGTTGGGTAAAAAACCAAAAAATATTAATATCTGTCTACCGGTCTGTGGGTAGAATTCTGCCCTTGGGAGGGAGCATAAAACGGGCAACATTAAATCCGCCGCCTGTTATAACTCCCTGTCAGATATTCAGTCCCAGCGACTTCAATGGAGCTGAATAACAGGCGGACAATTTGCAGCACTGCCCGTGACGAATTTCTCTGTGTCTTCTTAATTGAAAAACATCTATATTAATGACTCACATGAGGGGACCGAGTGTAATGTATCCAAGTTTGCCAACGATACAAAGCTAGGTGGGAAAGTAAGCTGTGAGGAAGACACAAAGAGTCTGCAAAGAGATATCGACAGGTTAAGTGAGTTGGCAAGAAGGTGGCGGGTGGAGTATAATGTGAGGTTATTCACTTTGGTAGGAAGAATAGAAAAAGAGAATATTTTTTAAATGGTGAGAAACTATTAAATGTTGGTGTTCAGAGGGATTTGGATGTCCTTGTACACGAAGCATAGAAAGTTAACATGCAGGTACAGCAAGCAATTAGGAAGGCAAATGGTATGTTGGCCTTTATTGCAAGGGGGTTGGAATACAAGAGTAAGGAAGTCTTACTACAGTTGTACAGGGCTTTGGTGAGACCTCACCTGGAGTACTGTGTACAGTTTTGATCTCCTTATCAAAGGAAGCCATGATGTGGAGATGCCGGTGATGGACTGGGGTTGACAATTGTAAACAATTTTACAACACCAAGTTACACATTTACCTGAGGAAGAAGGAAGCCTCCGAAAGCTTGTAGATTTCAAATAAAATCGTTGGACTATAACTTGGTGTTGTAAAATTGTTTACAATTATCTAAGGAAGGATATACTTGCCTTAGAGGCGGTGCAATGAAGATTCACCAGATTGATTCCTGGGATGAGAGGGTTGTCCTATGAGGAGAGATTGAGTATAATGGGCCTATACTCTCTGGAGTTTAGAAGAATGAGAGGTGATCTAACTGAAACATATAAGATTCTGAGGGGGCTTGACAGGGTAGATGCCGAGAGGCTGTTTCCCCTAGCTGGAGAGTCTAGAACTAGGGGGCCATAGGCGCAGGATAAGGGGTCGGCCATTTAAGACTGAGACGAGGAGGAATTTCTTCACTCAGAGGGTCGTGAATCTTTGGAATTCTCTACCCCAGAGGGCTGTGGATGCTCAGTCATTGAGTATATTCAAGACTGAGATCGATAGATTTTTGGACTCTAGGGGAATCAAGGGATATGGGGATCGGGCAGGAAAGTAGAGTTGAGGTCGAAGATCAGCCATGATCTGATTGAATGGCGGAGCAGGCTCGAGGGGCCGAATGGCCTGCTCCTGCTCCTATTTCTTATGCTCTTACCTTATGATGTTAATCTCAGCATCAGTTGTATTCTCATTCGGAATCGACTGCCGCGTTCTGTGGAAAGTCACTTTCTCCTTTTTTTTTTTCTATCCATACAGTTGTGGCAGCTCAAAACATTAAAGTCGATGAATTTATAACCGGCAATGTCGGGGAGGAGCTGATGCTCCCCTGCCATTTCATCAACAATGACCCGAACCTCACAGTTGTGCAGGTCACGTGGCTGAAGAAAGCTGAGCCCATGAATCAAAACTTGGCCGTGTACAACCCCCATCATGGGACGAGCTACCCAGCTGAATCGAAACGGATCACTTTCAAAGACCCAACTTCTCAAAACTGCACTTTGATAATTAACCCTTTGGCGTTGGGCGACGAAGGCCTTTACAGCTGCGAAGTCAATGCTTTTCCCACCGGAAAACAGGAATCTCAAACAAACCTGACAGTGCAAGGTCGGTAAATTTATAATTAGCTCAATATCTTTGGTATCGGCTGTGGGTCAGTGGTAGCCTCTGAGTCAGAAGGCCATGGTTTCAAGCCCCGTTCTGGTGGCATAAGCAAATCACATTTCAGTGATTGTAGAGGCTTTCTGGGGAGTCCAGATCAAGATGTTTCTTTATCTTGCAAAATAGTCTTTCAAAGCAGTTTTTTTTCAGTTTGATTTCCCGCTCCTTTTTAGGGGTACTGTTCCATGCCTAAATTTGGCCAATAGCCATTTCGATGCATTACCAATGAGCGATGGCAGGTTGCTCTATGAAGCTTGAGGGGGCATCCCATTCGAAACGCTCCTACACACCTCCACATTACAGCAAGGGCGGTGGAAAGGCTAACATTGCATTCTTTTGCAAAATTGGCACTGCGACCGATTTGCCTCGCCCTTTCGACTATCTCGGTTGAGGAAAGGGTCAGAACCCGTAGAGGGAAACACATTTAACCGCTGAGCCATGGGCTGGTCATTCTGTCAACCGGCGCCGCTCGGTTGGGATCAGACACATTCGGCTCAGACCCACGATCGAAACTGGAACCCTGCCTCGCTTGTGTGGTTCGGCAACTCCTGAGATCAACTCATCCTTCCAGAAGCTGCCAACACTGGCATTTGCACATTTCACACTCAGGAAATCCTCTTGTGGGGAAAGTAGTCTTTTGACACTGTTTGCACGAAACACATGCCGTGAACAAAACTAAATTTCAACCGTCTAGGAGATATGGCAGGGAGACATCAATTGACAAATTCATCTGTCTATCTCTATCTATGCAGATAGTCAATAGATAGAAAGATAATTAGTCAACAGATAGATACCTAAGGATTACATTGATGAAAGTAGTTACATATAGCGCCCAAAGTGCTTTACAGCCAAGGAAGTACTGTTGTAACTTGCACACAAATGACCAGGTAAACTATGATGCTGGTTGAGGGATAAATATTGGCCAGGACACCTGGGAGAACTCCCCCTGCTCTTCTTCGAAATAGTGGCCCATGGGATCTAGTCATCCACCTGAGAGGGGCAGATGGGGCCTCGGTTTAACGTCTCATCCGAAAGACAGCACCTCCCCGACACTGCGGTACTCAATTATGAGCCCGGATATTTAGTGTCGCAAGCCCCCTAAAGTGGGACTTGAACCTACGACCTTGCGATTAGCATAAGTGAGTGCGTTATCAGCTGAAATGCAGCTATAGAGTTGGATAGGTTAATGATTTGTGCCTTGTCTGTCTTCAGGCTCAACGGTCATTGTTGGAATAGTGAAAGTTTCCTGAACCTATTTTCTATTGAAGCAGCAAAGGACCATTGTAAGTTATGAAGTAGAGTTGAATTTTCACTCATCGTGTGCAACTCTCTTACCCTCAGTGAAGCCCACGAGTGACGTACTCGCACTCCCAACAGAAGCTGGATGGTTAGAGGCGCCTGTGGCCAACTGCACAGCAGCCAATGGGAAACCGGCAGCTGATGTCACCTGGATCGTGAAAGTCCCAGGAAACGTCACATCAACTCAAATTGAAAATCCAAATGGGACAGTCACCATCATCAGCCAATACAGAATAGTGCCCACCAGTAACGACAATGGGGAAATTGTGACATGCGTAGTGTCCCACAGAGCATTAACGGACCCAGTGAACTTAGCAGTGACCTTATCAGTCCGGTGTAAGTATTACATGAGGCGTCAGGGAATCAAGTGGAAACACATGATCGCTGAATAGTTCAGGAAATATATCAATTTGATTAGCACTGCCACTCAATAAAAATGATGCTTTGGAGATTTTGTTGGCCTTGTCTTTTCTTCTGTCCAACAGTCCAACATCAGAGGTTGGCCTTTGCCCATTTAATGTGTCTCAATGCGTTTGCAACACTCAACAAAAGTTCGCAACTCTGGCATCGATTCTAAAAGCGGCAGGTGTTTCTCAGAGAAATATGTTTTTATTTTAAAAAACAAAGTTTTTAAATTATTTTGTATTTCCGTGTTTCGTTTTATCTAAGAATGCATATGGAATTCGCACGTAATGGAATTCAACCCAGAGAAATGTGAGGTGATTCATTTGGGGAGGGCGAACAAGACAATAAATGGGAGGATACTGAGAGGTGTAGAGGAAGTGAGGGACCTTGGAGTGCATGTCCACAGATCCCTGAAGGTAGCAGGACAGGTAGATAAGGTGGTTAAAAAGGCATACGGGATATTTCCCTTTATTAGCCGAGGCATAGAATATAAGAGCAGGGAGGTTATGCTAGAACTGTATAAAACATTGGTTAGGCCACAGCTTGAGTACTGCGTGCAGTTCTGGTCACCACATTACAGGAAAGATGTGTTTGCACTGGAGAGGGTACAGAGGAGATTTACGAGGATGTTGCCAGGACTGGAGAATTTTAGCTATGAGGAAAGATTGGATAGGCTGGGGTTGTTTTCTTTGGAACAAAGGAGGCTGAGGGGAGATTTAATTGAGGTGTATATAATTATGACTGGACTAGATAGAATGGATAGGGAGGACCTATTTCCCTTAGCAGAGAGGTCAATAACCAGGGGGCATAGATTTAAAGTGATCGGTGGAAGGATTAGAGGGGAGTTGAGGAGAATATTTTTCACCCAGAGGGTGGTGGGGGTCTGGAACTCACTGCCTGAGAGGGTGGTAGAGGCAGAAACCCTCAACTCATTTAAAAAGTACCTGGATGAGCACCTGAAATGCCGTAACCTACAGGGCTACGGACCAAGTGCTGGAAAGTGGGATGAGGCTGGACGGCTCTTTCTCGGCCGGCACGGACAAGATGGGCCGAATGGCCTCCTTCTGTGCCGTAACTTTCTATGATTTTATGACAACGCAGAAACGAAGGGTTAATTACCCCGGCCATTGTAAAACCACACAAGAACAGAACAAGGAAAGTAAAACAAAAGCAAAATACTGCGGACGCTGGAAATCTGAAATAAAACAGAAAATGCTGGCAATCCTCAGCAGGTCAGGCGGCATCTGTGGAGAGGGAAACAGAGCTAACGTTTCAGGTCGAGGGCCTCTCGTCAGAACTTGAAGTTTGAGATTTAACCGTTTTTAAGCAAGTACGGAGTCGGGGAAAGGTGGGGAGCAGTGGGGGGAGGAAAGAACAAAAGAGAAAGTCAGTATTGGAGTGGAGGGCAGGAGTGATTAAATGACAAAAGGGATGATGGTGCGAGGCAAGGAGGGTGGGAATGGGACAAGTTAAGAAACAAAAGATCGGCCTAGAGTAGCTGTAAATGGCAACAGCAGAACCATTACCAGCACCAACTGTCCGATAAAATGTGAGCAGTGGTTGTGATCTGAAGTTATTGAAATCAATGTTTGAGTCCGGAAGGTTGTAAAATGCCTAAACGGAAGTTGAGGTGCTGTTCCTCGACCTTACGTTGAGCTTCATTGGAACAGAGTAAGAGGCCGAGGACAGAGTGGGAGTGGGATGGGGAATTAAAATGGCAAGCGACCGGCAGGTCAGGGGTCACACTTGCGGACTGAGCGGAGGTGTTCAGCAAAGCGATCACCCAGTCTGTGTTTGGTCCCCCCCAATGTACTAGAATTCTATTTTAGGGCTTGGCCGAATTTTGTATTATTTGCAATTCTGTATAATTACATTTTTGTACGATTTTTATGATTCCCGTCCAGAAGCGGACCTCATTATAAAGTGCCAATATAAAAATGTTTTCGCTGATTACCTGTGACGATATTTCGTTTTGTCGTTAGACGCACCGGAAGTGACAATCACAGGGTATGACGGCAATTGGCATTTAAACAGACCAAAAGTTAGCCTCAAGTGCATTGCTAAGGCAAACCCTCCAGCAACAAGCTATCAGTGGAAAAGGTATGTGGACCTACTATATATTTAACATACCTATCTATCTTCTATCTATTGCTCCTTTCTCTGTGTGTGTGTGTGTGTGTGTGTGTGTGTGTGTATATGTAAGGCTATCATAGAATCATAGAAGTTTACAACATGGAAACAGGCCCTTCGGCCCAACATGTCCATGTCGCCCAGTTTATACCACTAAGCTAGTCCCAATTGCCTGCACTTGGCCCATATCCCTCTATACCCATCTTACCCATGTAACTGTCCAAATGCTTTTTAAAAGACTAAATTGTACCCGCCTCTACTACTGCCTCTGGCAGCTCGTTCCAGACACTCACCACCCTTTGAGTGAAAAAATTGCCCCTCTGGACCCTTTTGTATCTCTCCCCTCTCACCTTAAATCTATGTCCCCTCGTTATAGACTCCCCTACCTTTGGGAAGAGATTTTGACTATCTACCTTATCTATGCCCCTCATTATTTTATAGACTTCTATAAGATCACCCCTTAACCTTCTACTCTCCAGGGAAAAAAGTCCCAGTCCATCCAACCTCTCCCTATAAGTCAAACCATCAAGTCCCGGTAGCATCCGAGTAAATCTTTTCTGCACTCTTTCTAGTTTAATAATATCCTTTCTATAATAGGGTGACCAGAACTGTACACAGTACTCCAAGTGTGGCCTCACCCATGCCCTGTACAACTTCAACAAGACATCCCAACTCCTGCATTCAATGTTCTGACCAATGAAACCAAGCATGCTGAATGCCTTCTTCACCACCCTATCCACCTGTGACTCCACTTTCAAGGAGCTATGAACCTGTACTCCTAGATCTCTTTGTTCTATAACTCTCCCCAACGCCCTACCATTAAAGGAGTAGGTCCTGGTCTGATTCGATCTACCAAAATGCATCACCTCACATTTATCTAAATTAAACTCCATCTGCCATTCATCAGCCCACTGGCCCAATTTATCAAGATCCCGTTGCAATCCTAGATAACCTTCTTCACTGTCCACAATGCCACCAATCTTGGTGTCATCTGCAAACTTACTAACCATTCCTCCTAAATTCTCATCCAAATCATTAATATAAACAACAAGTAACAGCGGACCCAGCACCGATCCCTGAGGCACACCGCTGGTCACAGGCCTCCAGTCTGAAAAACTGGAGGCAGCTAGGATGTTTCCCCTGGCAAGGGAGGTCCAGAACGAGGGGTCACAGTCTCAGGATACGGGGTAGGACATTTAGGACTGAGATGAGGAGAAATTTCTTCACTCAGAGGGTGGTGAACCTGTGGAATTCTCTACCACAGAAGGCTGTGGGGACCAAGTCACTGAATATATTTAAGAAGGAGCTGGATAGATTTCTAGACACAAAAGGCATCAAGGGGTATGGGGAGAGAGCGGGAATATGGTATTGAGATAGAGGATCAGCCATGATCATATTGAATGGTGGAGCAGGCTCGAATGGCCTACTCCTGCTCCTATTTTCTATGTTTCTATGCAATATACGAAAGAAAGCTATGTTTTAAGAAAGTTGCATTAATTAAACGATTATGCATTCTGTGCAGGAGGGAGTTGGATATCATGATTTCAATCAACCCTCAGTAACATTATTACTCAAAACCAGTCCTCATTGAACGATTTATGCAACCCAGCTGCAGCTAAAATCACAAAGTAATGTTATTAACAGAGATCTGTGGTTTTGTATCTAGGACCACAGGGCCATTACCTGATGACGTCCAAGTGCAAGGAGACCATCTATTTATAAAACAAGTCGACTACTCTGTCAATGGCACATGGGTCTGTGAAGCTACGAATGCCATTGGCAAAGGGGAGGGTGACATTGAAGTTTTGGTGAGAGAGCTGGACTCACTCAGTGCAGGTACGTATCAACTCTTAATATTACATCTTACTGCGATTTAATGGCGACGCAAAGGGTTGTGTAATCCTGCGTCGCCATGGTAACGAGTACAGCAACCAAAGAGCTCCATAAGCAACCTTGGCTTTTCTATAAAACTGGAAAACATTTTGTGTGGGTTTTTTATAGGCATGGCCTTTGGATCCATCGTAGCGTACATTGTCACAGCAACGGTGGTAGTGGTGCTGTTCGCGGCTGTCTTACTAACCGTGGTGATGGTGAAGAAAAGACGGAGGATTGATGGTAAGCGATATAAAATGTTTATTGACATATTTTCAAGTTCCACTTTGGGTAAGTCTCCGGGTTGGTTAATCGGCTGTACTTTGGCCTTCAGCTGCCTGGGCCCCAAGCTCTGGAATTCCCTCCCTTAACCTCTCCGACTCTCTCTCTCCTCTTTTTAAGACGCTCCTTAAAACCTACCTTTTTGTCCAAAGGACCATCTGTCCGAATGCCCCCTTCTTCGGCTCGGTGTCAATTTTTGCCTGATAATCGCTCCTGTGAAGCGCCTCGGGACGTTTTACTACGTTAAAGGCGCTATATAAATGCAAATTGTTGTTGGTCGACACCGTTGTGGGCATCTGAAAGTCTTTATATTAATTGTAATGATTTGGGATCTGTTTGCCATTTCTTCACCAAAAAGACTTGGTTGTAAACGATTTTAAATTTGTGTTCTGAGCAAAGGCTGCCGAAAGAGTGTTAGCTTTTCAGGACTGTCCCCTGCCGATTCCCAGTCAGGCTGATGATCGTTAATGTGCGAACGCCAAGTGGATTCTTTCAAAGGCTATTTTCCTCCCATCACACTCTTCCCATTGGAGATCAGTGTGAAGTAGTGGAAGGATTCGCAGGTTGATTAACAGTCTGACAGGCCGCAATGCGAATGCTCCTTCCATGGTTTGTTTTTATTCGTTCATGGGATGTGGGCGTCGCTGGCGGGGCTGGCATTTATTGCCCATCCCTAATTGCCCTTGAGAAGGTGGTGGTGAGCCGCCTTCTTGAACCGCTGCAGTCCGTGTGGTGAAGTTTCTCCCACTGTGCTGTTAGGGAGGGAGTTCCAGGATTTTGACCCAGCGACAATGAAGGAACGGCCGACGTATTTCCAAGTCGGGATGGTGTGTAACTTGGAGGGGAACGTGCAGGTGGTGGTGTTCCCATGTGCCTGCTGCTCTTGTCCTTCTAGGTGGTAGAGGTCGCGGGTTTGGGAGGTGCTGTTGAAGAAGCCTTGGCGAGTTGTTGCAGTGCATCCTGTGGATGGTACACACTGCAGCCACAGTGCGCCGGTGGTGAAGGGAGTGAATGTTTAGGGTGGTGGATGGGGTGCTAATCAAGCGGGCTGCTTTGTCCTGGATGGTGTCGAGCTTCTTGAGTGTTGTTGGAGCTGCACTCATCCAGGCAAGTGGAGAGTATTCAATCACACTCCTGACTTGTGCCTTGTAGATGGTGAAAGGCTTTGGGGAGTCAGGAGGTGAGTCACTCAATGCAGAATCCCCAGCCTCTGACCTGCTCTTGTAGCCACAGTATTTATGTGGCTGGTCCAGTGAAGTTTCTGGTCAATGGTAACCCCCAGGATATTGATGGTGGGGGATTCGGCGATGGTAATGCCGTTGAATGTCAAGGGGAGGTGGTTAGACTCTCTCTTTTTGGAGATGGTCATTGCCTGGCACTTGTCTGGCACGAATGTTACTTGCCACTTATGAGCCCAAGCCTGGATGTTGTCCAGGTCTTGCTGCATGCGGGCTCGGACTGATTCATTATCTGAGGGGCTGTAACTATATCCCAGCTGATAGGGTGATTTGTCCTATATGGTGAGAGGGTGTTATGGTCTCCTACAACCCATACGACGGGGGTGCTGTTCTCCACGCACAAAGACCTTGTAGCATCTGGGACATTTTACTGTGTTAAATGTGGTATGTAAATGCAAGTTGTTATCTAGAGTGGGCTTCAAATTCTACACCACCTAGACTCAAGAGGTGGGAATGCTACCACCACACAAAAGGCTCACAGTCAGTGATTAATTATCAATGGCTGATCATTTAAGAGAGACATCTACTGGTGGTTTTAAGTTCACTTAGATCACCCCCTTGCAGTGGGTTGGTTGTCCTTTAAATTTTGTAACAGAACCCAAACGGAAGTTACACTGAATCACGTGTCTCGTGATCATACTCAGTATTCCGTGTGTTTATTTACTTGCTGTGGGAGAATCAGTTTACCAAACCGCACGTGCTCTTACATATGAACATGGGGGAAAAAAACGGGCAGGAAAAGACCGATTGGTCCAGCCTGTCCCGAACAGGTCACGATGCAACAATGCAGCATAACTTCCAGCAGCCATGTAAAGAGACAAAAACAAACAGGTCAACTCTTCGACCTCTAAGGTGATCGAAGCGAGTTCAGGAGGTCAATACCCACAATCGCAGTGATCTCCGTCAACTCCATATTGAGCTGTTGCTTATTTGTTCATGGGATGTGGGCGTCGCTGGCAAGGCCGGCATTTATTGCCCATCCCTAATTGCCCTTGAGAATGTGATGGTGAGCAGCCTTCTTGCCTGAGTGGCTTGCTAGGCCATTATCAGAGGGTGATTAAGAATCAACCACATTGCTGTGGGCCTGGAGTTACATATAGTACCAGACCAGGTAAGGACAGCAGGTTTCCTTCCCGAAAGGAACCAGATGGGTTTTTATGACTATCTGGTAGTTTTGTGGCCACCCTGACTGACACTAGGTTTTTTTAATTCCAGATTTGATTTAATTAATTGAACTTAAATTCCCCACCTGCCATGGTGGGATTTGAACTCATGACTCCTAATTACTAGTCTAGTAACATAACCACTATGCTACCGTACCCGGTACACAGTGTTATTCCGCTCTCACCACAAGAGCCCGCAACTTATGCCAAGTGTCAATATCTCTCTGAGTAAAGAGGAAGGAAGAACACTCACATTTATATCGTGCCCATCTCCACTTCAGGACGTTCCAAACGCTTTACAGCCAATGAAGTGCTTTTAAAGTGTAGTCACTGTTGCAATGTAGAAAACGCAGAAGCCAATTCGCGCACAGCAAGATCCCACAAACAGCAATGAAGCAACTGACCAGATCATCTGTTTTCAGGACTTAGTTGAGGGGTAAATATTGGTCGGAACACCAGCATCTACTGTAGTTGCTTGGCATTAACCCAGTCGGCCTACAAAGAGATTGATTGCGGCAAAGCACTGAGAGTTACACTCCCGGGTCCCCCTATGGTGCTCAGAGATACAATGCAGTGGGAGTCAACTTCCATAAGAAGCAGGAAACCCGACCACGTGAGAGGGAGCATGACACCACTGAACCCAAGGAGACATCTGGGGCACACCTAACAGCACCGTTCTAGCTAAGTAGCAACACATAATCGACTCCTTGTTTAAATAAAGATTCAATAATGAGGACGATGGGTCATTGAAACCATGTGCAACGTGCCTTTAGCAATAGCGCGGAGGGAATGGTGAATATCCACTTTCAAAATGAAACTCGGCGAGTGGAAAGAGCTGTCACTAATTCTATTCCCTCTCTTTATTCAAGCAGACATCAAAACAGAAGCCATTTCGCCCCCACAGAAGGTATGTTGAAATGAGCAACCCAATGATCTACATCCATAGGAACAGGAGTGGGCCATTCAGCCCCTCGTGCCTGCTCCGCCATTTGATAAGATCATGGCTGATCTGTGATCTAACTCCATATACCTGCCTTTGGCCCATATCCCTTAATACCTTTGGTTGCCAAAAAGCCATCTACCTCAGATTTAAATTTAGCAATTGAGCTAGTATCAATTGCCGTTTGCGGAAGAGAGTTCCAAACTTCTACCACCCTCTGTGTGTAGAAATGTTTTCTAATCTCACCTGACGAAGGAGATAATCTCCGAAAGCTTGTGATTTTAAAATAAAACTGTTGGACTATAACCTGGTGTTGTAAGATTCCTTACATCACTCCTGAAAGGTCTGGCTCTAATTTTTGGACTGTGCCCCCTACTCCTAGAATCCCCAACCAGCGGAAATAGTTTCTCTCTATCCACCCTATCTGTTCCCCTTAATATCTTATAATCTTCGATCAGATCACCCTTTAACCTTCGAAACTCTAGAGAATACAACCCCAATTTGTGTAATCTCTCCTCGTAACTTAACCCTTGAAGCCCGGGTATCATTCTAGTAAACCTACGCTGCACTCCCTCCAAGGCCAATATGTCCTTCCGAAGGTGCGGTGTCCAGAAGAATCCAGTCAAGACAAGTCAATTACTAGGTTATTTTAATTTCATAGCAGAAATCTCGAACAGGTTAATTCTCAACTGGGAATGGAGATTTCAAATATTACAGTGTCCAATTCCCCGATTTCACCAAGGATGGATTTCCATTGCTTGCAACTATTTACACTGCAGATTGCAGATGGGAGGGGAAGGTTGAGGAATTGATCTGTGCGTAGCGAAGAGGTAAATGAATCTGGTAAAGAAGTCCTGTGGCCTGTATTTCTAACCGAATCACCAACCTACCATTGGACCGCATTCAGAGTGGGAACCACCGACCACGGGTAATCTTCGTTGTAGCATTTACCATGTGGCTGTAGCTAGCGACCAGAGTAGTTCAACCCTGGAGGAGCTTACCAAAAATAGGTGACATTTCCTCTTATGGCTATATGTGTTGGTGCTAACATATTAAGACAGTTTGCTATAGTTTAGTTAGGAAAGAGAGATTTGGGAGAATTATGTTTGCGATAGCGTGAACACAAATAATTTATTAAACTCGTTAGATGCAAACAATCAATGATTGCACACTTTATCTTAAAATATAACTTACGAGTTGTGAAGGAAATACCGTTTTGCATTTTAAAAAATAATCAGGAGATGGAAAATAAAAATAATTTCACATCAAATATGCATTGACGTGTGAGTCACTGATCCCAGTCGCTGCATTCTGCATATCAAAATGCCAAATGTAAGGAATCTTACAACACCAGGTTATAGTCCAACAAATTTATTTTAAAATCACAAGCTATCGGAGATTATCCCCTTCGTCAGGTGAATGAGTGAAAGGTTCTCAAATCGCATACCTTATATTAGGCTGGGACACCATCACACCAATCAAAAGGTGTCGTTGGTGTTCAGACAGATTAGCCACGGAGAACAGTACGTCCCAGTACACTGAATATACATTGTGTCAAATTATACAGACAGAGAGAAAGAGACCCAAATGGCAGAGAGAGAGAGAATATTAAAAACAGATAACTTTTTTTTCCCCTTGCTGGTGGGGTTACGTGTAGCATGACATGAACCCAAGATCCCGGTTGAGGCCGTCCTCATGGGTGCGGAACTTGGCTATCAATTTCTGCTCGACGATTTTGCGTTGTCGTGTGTCTCGAAGGCCGCCTTGGAGAACGCTTACCCGAAGATCGGTGGCTGAATGTCCTTGACTGCTGAAGTGTTCCCCGACTGGGAGGGAACCCTCCTGTCTGGCGATTGTTGCGCGGTGTCCGTTCATCCGTTGTCGCAGTGTCTGCTTGGTCTCGCCAACGTTGCAGGAAAGGATGCCCCGGAGCATGATACATTGGCGAGACCATGCAGACTCTGCGACAACGGATGAACGGACACCGTGCAACAATCGCCAGACAGGAGGTTCCCTCCCAGTCGGGGAACACTTTAGCAGTCAAGGACATTCAGCCACTGATCTTCGGGTAAGCGTTCTCCAAGGCGGCCTTCGAGACACACGACAATGCAAAATCAACGAGCAGAAATTGATAGCCAAGTTCCGCACCCATGAGGACGGCCTCAACCGGGATCTTGGGTTCATGTCACGCTACACGTAACCCCACCAGCAAGGGGAAAAAAAAGTTATCTGTTTTTAATATTCTCGCTCTCTCTCGCTCTCTCTCTCTGCCATTTGGGTCTCTTTCTCTCTGTCTGTATAATTTGACACAATGTATATTCAGTGTACTGGGACGTGCTGTTCTCCTTGGCTAATCTGTCTGAACACCAACGACAACTTTTGATTGGTGTGATGGTGTCCCAGCCTAATATGAGATATGCGATTTGAGAACCTTTCACTCATTCACCTGACGAAGGGGATAATCTCCGAAAGCTTGTGATTTTAAAATAAATTTGTTGGACTATAACCTGGTGTTGTAAGATTCCTTACATTTGTCCACCCCAGTCCATCACCGGCATCTCCACATCAAAATGCCAAACAGTTGAGGAAAAAAAGTTTACTTTGCACAAGAAATAACGCGAGGGTCTGTCCATGTCAGAGGAGAGAAACCACCATTATTCGTATAATTGAAACTATTTTTTTTTCTACAGGCCAGCCAGATTACTGTTTATGCCACTCTGAATCTCAATGTGTTGGACGGTGCTAATTCTCCAAGGAGGGAGAATGGTGATCCAGAAGCCACAGTATATGCGGATATTAATATTAACTAGATTCACTCTCCCTTATTAATGGAATAATTCACTTACTGATGATTCTAGATAATCGGACATGTACCAATGCAAGTTGTATGTTGTTTTTCTAACTGCTCAGCATCTGGGCGCATGTTAAAATTTTATAACGAGCTTTTAATGACTGTCTTGCCCGCACGAATTTATTGCTCTCGAATCAAAAACACCCCTTTCTTAAGCATAGATAAATCGCCACAGGTTATGGCATAAAGAGTGTGTGTAATTATCAATTCCGTTGCTGTCTGCAGTATTTCGTTATTTTTTTTCATTCGATTGTCGATTAGTTCAACTCATTCAGTACCTTTTAGCCGCGGGTGAAAAATGAAGAATTTAGCGTTAAGTAATAGAAATTTAATATTCTCCTCGCTGCAGTTATACCAAAAATAACGGATCGCACTTCAGTGAAAATATCACTTATTACTGCGTAGGGCAACATAAAGGGAGTCGTCACAGTGACATTCATGTTTGGCTAATGGATAGATTGATTGATGGAGAGATAGGCAGATAAAGGAGTGGAAAAGCAGATAGTGGAGAGAAAATATATTTCTAGAACCAATTCCCATCCGATAAGGTCCATTTCCAGCAGTTGGCGACCTGTGCCATATTCTCCATTAACAATACACATAGAGCCCCCCTGTAGGCTGTGGGGCTGGAACCCTGAGTGTTCAGCCCAGGGAGCAGATCTGCTCATGAAGCCCTCCCCTACCAGTTATATTCTGGAGGCAGTGATGCCAGCAATGTTCGCATTACCTGAACATTTTAGTTAATTGCAGGTCACTTCCAAAGATGTCCAGACGAATTAGGGTAACCCCAAGGCCCATGGTTTTACATCTCTCTCTCTCTCTCTCTTTATTTCTATTGATGGTCAGGCTACAGGTGGGCGTCTCATACAGGGAGGGCGACTTATGAGAAAATCTCTGGTGCACTGCCTGCTAGCTTCCGTCTTACATAACGGAAATTCGCGGGCAGTGCTCGCGTGATTTTCCTGCGTGCCTGACAATATTCCACCCCCTCCCATCTCTATCCGGTGTTTACTGACAGTTAACAATGATCCCGGTAGAAGATGTGACAATGCAATGTCTCATTACTCACATCCTGTACAATGAGGCCCCACACCAAAGATAACGGTGCAAAGTTCCACGTAATAATATTCCAGTTTACAGTTAGTTAAGATTTTAAAAACAATCTCCTCCCGCCTCCTTGCAACATCTTTAATAGCGATGAAGGAAAGACAGAAGCTTTATTTAGGAGAATTAATTCAGCATCAAATTGAAGAATGTTGGAACCAGGGAATGAAACACTTTTGCAGTTCGAACGCCCAGCTTTTAGCATCAAGCACTGCCAGACCGAACATAACACATTTGGTTAAAGTCCCAGCCCCTCCAAAGCTCTCCTCAACACTCAGCATCAAAAAAAAAACGCTACCAACTGCAGCAAAGCATCTTTGCCTAATGGTCCACATTGGCCATCTTTGCTCACGCTGAATTTACTATCAATCAGTTTGAACCTGAGGCAGAAGTTTGCGGTGGTCTAACCCAATGTACATACACCCAGGAGACAGAAAACACTTGAGTTTAATTTGAATCGAGGTCCCAGATGTCAAGACTAGAATCTGGCTAACTGTACCACCGAGGCCCAAAATTAAGTGAAATCCTTATTCAACTATTAATAAATGGCAATAATATTAGCATGCACAAATGTAACAACACCTCGGAAAGATTTTTAAAACTAAAGTTTGGAGAGAAGTTACTCCTTTGAAAATTGAGATGGAACCCAGAAAGTAGAATTCATCCTAACTCTTTGTTCTTGTCATTTTTTACACCCACTCTAAAAATACACGTCTTGGGTTGTCGAAGCCGAACGCTGTGTTGTGAGGCCTTACAGAAAGCTTCGTGAGGTAGTTAAATGATACATGGCTGAGACATGTTTTCTGAAATTGGTCTCAACTTCCCTGGGCTAATTAGGGGGAAATCCGTATGAATGCCAGGCTCCCGTTCATATACAGTGATTGGAACTTGCTAAGGTGAGGTCGAAGATTTGACTGCGTTGTGGTGCACCCCTGTGTTGTAAAGTGGGGCATCCACTAACCACTGGTTAGACCAGAAACATGACCTCTTGGCTGAACTGCCTCCCTGAAACTTTGCTCAGTGCTTTCAAGAGGGGAGAAAATTGGAAGGAAATGGGAGCTAAAATTTGAACGCAACTTCCTAAGCCTTTACGGTGAAATCATCTCGACGGTTGCAGTTTGGAATTCAAAAGATTAGTTAACGGGTAAAGATTGTACGAGGAATCTCCAGAACTATTGTATGTAGCTACATAGCCCTATCATTTTTTAACAGATGGTATCAGAACTTACCCGCATAGCTGAAAAAAATTACTTTTGACATACGTGTGCTTTTCATCTTCATAATCCATTTGACTGATTACCTAGATTTACATACTTGCATTTATAAAACGTACTTCTACGAATTCATGCATACACGCCTGGCCCGAGTGGCAAATTCCCTGACAACATTGTCCTTTCATCCTTGGGACCTCACTCCAACCCCATCTCCTCCTTATGCTTCTCAAGATCAGTCCTCTTTCCTTAAAAGGCATTAAGGGATCGGCAATGCAGTTCTGAATTCGTCAGCGTCTGGGTCACTAGACTAAACAATTGCGAAACTAAATTTGGCACTGTCACCCAAGTCTCAAGAATGACTGGTACAGGCGATGGAGGCGTGGTGCTGTTGCAATAGGAGCCATTATCTCAAGATGTGATTGTGATACACTGCTGGGAGTTGAGATAATGTGATCATCGAACGAAAGAATTGCATTTCTATAGCGCCTTTCACGACCCCCAGGATGTCCCAAAGCGCTTTAGAGCCAATGAAGTACTTCTGATGTGTAGTCACAGTTGTAATGTAAGGAACGCGACAGCCAAATTGCGCCCAGCAGTTGTTTCTAACCCTCCCACGCCTGGCCTTGGGCTGCCTTCTGGGACAATATTGGAGGAAATAAGGCCTATAACCTGTTCTGTACATGACATAAGAGTTATTGCTGCCGACCAAAGCTGCAAAAAGTGGACAAATAGTCTTCAGTTCCCTTACTTTGAAGAGCACAATTTCATCCCAAACTGATGCAAATTTTCATGCACATGTCTTTCTATATATAAATCTATATGCCTCATGTGGGTGAACTTTGGTACTGAGAAATGTGGTAGATGACAGTACCAGAATCTGAAACATTTCGTGCATTTTGCACCCAATGTAGTATGAAGCATTCCAGGTCTTGCTTTGCCTTTCTAAAAAAAATAATAATTCCCGGGATATGGGCATCACTGGCATGACTAGCATTTATTGTCCAACCCTGGTTGACCTGATAAGTGGGCCTCCATTGGATGGCTTGCTAGATCACTTCAAAGGGCAGTTAAGAGCCAAGCACGTTGGTGTGGGACTGGAGTTAACGCTCTTCTGCCTCAGATATTTCAATTGTTAAGATCGTGTTTGAATGCCGTTGCCGAAATTCCTCGGTTGGTTTCTGCATCGCCAAGGTACGCTGATCCCGGGTCTTTGGCGAGTTCGCTGATTTCAGCCGGGGGGGGGGCTCATCCAACACTCCAAGTGACCTCAGTGAATTTGCTCAAGGGAGTGGAATATCTCATTGCTGTTTGTGGGATCTTGCTGTGTGCAAATCGGCCGCCTCACTTCCCTGCAACACTACAGTAACAACACTTCAAAAGCACTTCATTGGCTGTAAAGAGCTTCGGGACGTCCTGAGGTCGCGTTGGAACGTAAACATAGAAACTTAGAAAATAGGAGCAAGAGTAGGCCATTCGGCCCTTCGGGCCTGCCCCGCCATTCAAAATGATCATGGCTGATCGTCTAACTCAGTACCCTGTTCCCGCTTTTTCCCCATATCCCTTGATCCCTTTAGCATTAAGAAATATATCTATCTCCTTCTTGAATGCATCTAATGACTTGGCCTCCACTGCCTTCTGTGGTAGAGAATTCCACAGGTTCACCACCCTCCGAGAGAAGAAATTTCTCCTCATCTCGGTTCTAAATGGCATACCCCGTATCCTGAGACTGTGACCCCTGGTTCTGGTCTCCCCAGCCACCGAGAACATCCTCCCTGCAACTAGTCCGTCTAGTTCTGTTAGAATTTTACATGTTTCGATGAGATCACCTCTCATTCTTCTAAACTCTAGTGAATATAGGCCTGGTCGACCCAATCTCTCCTCATACGTCAGTCCTGCCATCCCAGGAATCAGTCTGGTAAACCTTCATTGCACTCCCTCCATGGCAAGGACATCCTTCCTCAGATAAGGAGACCAAAACTGCACACAATACTCCAGATGTGGTCTCACCAAGGCCCTGTATAACTGCAGTAAGACATCCCTGCTCCTGTACTCAAATCCTCTTGCAATGAAGGCCAAAAGAAGGGCGCAGCCAATTTGCGCACAGCAAGATCCCACAAACAGAAACCAGATAACCAGCAGATAATCTGTTGAGGGATAAAGATAAAGATTGGCCAGGACATGGCGAGAAATTCCCCTGCTCTTCTTCGAAATAGTCCCACGGGATCTTTTATGTCCACCTGGGGGGCGGTTTAATGTCTCATCCGAAAGACGGCACCTCTGACAGTGCAGCGCTCCCTCAGTACAACACTGGAGTGGATTATGTGCTCAAATCTATGAAGTAGTGAGGCGTTCCTGTTTCACGGGCTGGTTTAGTCACCAAATGCTTTTTTCCCCTACTGATTTGCTATTGTTTTATTTAAAACGACTAATTTATGCCCACTTGGTTTAACAGATTTTAAACTAATGTTGCAGTTAGAAAAAAGGCGATAACAAAAATAAGAAAGCCCACCGCAGCCTCAATCACACGATTGTAGAAAGCCGCTTCCCATTTTAGCAAGTTTTTGCGGAATCTTTACGGTTTCGGTTTGAATCCGGGGCAGCAGCTGTTCGCTCCACTTCCTTGTTCCCGTTGTCCAGACGTGCCTCAGGATTCTGCTCTGCAGTTTGCAGATTCGGCAATTCTCCAATTCGATTTAAAACGTCTCAAGAAGGTTTCACACAATAATTTCTTTTAATGCAACGAGTGCAGATACTTCATGAAAGCTGTTTTTTTTTGGTAACGAATCATTCGTAAGTACTGTTTCCCTTATTTGCCAATACACTGGCAAATATTGGGCATCCCGAGTGATCCCATCTGCAGTGTTATTCTGGCTCTGACATTCTGGATTCTTAAAGGCAATACTGCAGTTATATAAAAAAAGTACAACATTTTTGACCTCAAATTAGTACAATCCTTGCTCAGATCTAATTACCCACTCTGCAGTTTCACAGGCAAAGAGCGCCCTCTGGTCTCTAACCCCACTTAGCACGTTTCAGCGGGGAGGTTGAACAGTGAGAGTCAGACCATCGTGCAACTGTGAGGATGCTGGGAGAGAATGTGACAGGCTTGCATTTATATAGCGCCTTCCACACCCCTAATGAGGGCCTCAAACCGCTTCACAGACAAGGCAGTATTTCTGAAATGCGCCCCCTAGTTTTTGTGTGTGTGTGTGTGTGTGTGAATCCTGGCAGGTAACTTGAGAATGTGGAACTCGCTTGCACATGGAAAAGTTAAGGCGAATAGCAAAGATGCATTTAAGGGGAAGTTAGATAAACACATGAGGGAGAAAGGAATAGAGGGATATGTTCATCGGGTGAGATGAAACAGGAAGAGAGGAGGCTCATAAACACCGGGATAGACCGGTTGGGCCGAATGGCCTGTTTCCGTGCTGTACATTCTACATAATACTATTTATTTCTATGTAAGACTGCTATTACTCAGACTAGTTGATACCAATCAGGCGTCGGAAACCAACTCCATGTGAACAATTTTCAGCCGGAGTCCATGAAGAATGGTCAGAAAAGGGAGTGCCCTGTTTATTTCCCTCATTAGCTGGAAATAATATCGCAGTTTTTTTTTTATTTGTTCATGGGATGTGGGCGTCGCTGGCGAGGCCGGCATTTATTGCCCATCCCTGATTGCCCTTGAGAAGGTGGTGGCGAGCCGCCTTCTTGAACCGCTGCAGTCCGTGTGGTGACGGTTCTCCCACAGTGCTGTTAGGAAGGGAGTTCCAGGATTTTGACCCAGCGACGATGAAGGAACGGCCGATATATTTCCAAGTCGGGATGGTGTGTGACTTGGAGGGGAACGTGCAGGTGGTGTTGTTCCCATGTGCCTGCTGTCCTTGTCCTTCTAGGTGGTAGAGGTCGCGGGTTTGGGAGGTGCTGTCGAAGAAGCCTTGGCGAGTTGCTGCAGTGCATCCTGTGGATGGTACACACTGCAGCCACTGTGCGCCGGTGGTGAAGGGAGTGAATGTTTAGGGTGGTGGATGGGGTGCCAATCAAGCGGGCTGCTTTGTCCTGGATGGTGTCGAGCTTCTTGAGTGTTGTTGGAGCTGCACTCATCCAGGCAAGTTTAATCAAAACCCCCCAATGAGACCGGCCAGAACAATCCATCCCTGCAGCATTACTGCTCCATAAACTCCAAGCAGAACTGTGCGTTTAATAACTACGTATACGTGTGTGTGTGTGTGTGTGTGTACCTGCACTGCAGTAATCAATTACTGTACCCGGTTGTTCATTTACAGTCTGGCCTGATATTCCCTATCTCACTTCTGTTGGGTTGGCAGCTGTCTCCGCTCTGAGCCAGAAGATTGTGGGTTTGAGTCCCTATCCCGAACTAGAGGAGATAATGAAGGTCGATGCTCCAGTACAGGACTGAGGGAGTGCAAAACGGGAGATGCTGTTCGTTGGACGAGACACTAAACCAAGGCGACTTCTGCTCGTTCATTGAAAACCCCAATTACACTGTTCCCCAGCTGCCTGTCCCACATTCCTGTTTAAACCAGCACCCCACAATAACAGGATAGCTGGTCGCTCATTTCATTGCGAGGCGAGTTTACTGGAAATACTGAGCAGAAGACATTTTCACCAAAGACTTTGACAGGACGCCGCACAAAACAAACCGAACAATTCTTACAATTGCTCCACAACCCAGTCTATGGGTCCACGGGGGTCTTTAACGACTTAAGCTGATTGGGGGAGGAATTCGCCTTGGGTGTTAGCGCGAAACGGGCGGTATCACAACGGGCGCCTGTTATTCTGCCGGCCCGATATTTGGCTGCCCTGACTTCACCGGCGCCGAATATCTGATAGAGAAAGGCAGGGAGGTGGTTTATAGAGCAGGCAGAGGATGCTGTGCCTGATCCATCGAGGAACAGGTCGCCGACGGAGGACAGAGCAGAGAGGGATGCTAATCGTGTCGAATTTTGTGCAGGATAGGATGCATACTGAGGAGTCCTGAATTATCTGGAGTTTATTACAATATGGGGCTTGAGAGGCCAGCCGGAACAGCAAACAGATAAGGTTTGGTATGTATGCATCGCCTTGTCAGGTATGGCATAGTTTCCTCAATGGCTAATTTACAATGAAGAGCTTTGAAACAAAAACATAGCGATTGTTGCTGTCCCGGGAAACAGAGCAACCAATTTGTGCACAGAAAGATCCTCCATTATCTTTGGAGGGAGGAAGGTTGACTAAGACACGGGAACCTTGGAATGACGTTGTTGGGTGACATTAAAATACACAGGGAAAGGTTTCTTGAACTAGTTGAAGATGAATTTGACACCAAGGTTAGGTTGAGATTCTTCCACGGACTAATTGGTGGCCCTAGTGCATTTAAAGCCTAGATATGTGGCACTGTCAGTGCTCTGGGGGGACTACCCTGGACTTTCTGCTGTCCCACAGCAATAAATCCCACATTACATCAGTGACTGCACTTCAATAGTACTTCATTGGCTGTAATGGAATACTCTCCACTTGCCTGGATGAGTGCAGCTCCAACCACACTCAAGAAGCTCGACACCATCCAGGACAAAGCAGTCCACTTGATTGGCACCCCATCCACCACCCCAAACATTCACTCCCTTCACCACCGGCGCACCGTGGCTGCAGTGTGCACCATCCACAGGATGCACTGCAGCAACTCGCCAAGGCTTCTTCGACAGCACCTCCCAAACCCACGACCTCTACCACCTAGAAGGACAAGAGCAGCAGGTACATGGGAACAACACCACCTGCACGTTCCCCTCCAAGTCACACACCATCCCAACTTGGAAATATATCGGCCGTTCCTTCATCGTCACTGGGTCAAAATCCTGGAACTCCCTTCCTAACAGCACAGTGGGAGAACCTTCACCACACGGACTGCAGCGGTTCAAGAAGGCGGCTCACCACCACCTTCTCAAGGGGCAATTAGGGATTGCCAATAAATGCCGGCCTTGCCAGCGACGCCCGCATCCCATGAACGGATAAGAAAAAGTGCTTTGGGACACCCTGAGGTCGTGAAAGATGCTACAGAAATGCAAGGGGCGGGGAGCGGGAGATCTATCCCATGAAACTTATGTTCCTCAGATGGGAAGGCTAGTTTAGATTCATACAGGCGATGACAGAGTCACATTTTAAATCATATTCCCAAAATTAACATCACGGTACACATCAATACAATAGATATTTAAAGCTACTCAACAAAATGTGGTTCTGATGTGGAACTATGAATGCTTGTGTGAAAAAAAAAATGCCTTGAGGTGCAGGTACACAGTGAAGTGGAACCATGGTCATGTCGTAGACTTTAGTTTACCAAGGTGTCGAAATGAATTCGATATAATTCTCTTGCGACCATAACCATAAGACCACAAGAGAGAGGAGCAGGAGTAGGCCATTCGGCCCCTCGAGCCATTTAATGAGATCACGGCTGATCTGATTTTTACCTCAACTCCACTTTCCCGCCCTTTCCCCATATCCTTTGACTCCCTCGCTGATCAAAAATTTGTCTAACTCAGCCTTGACTGTATTCAATGACTCAGCCTCCACAGCTTTTTGGGGTAAAGGATTCCAAAGATTCACGACCCTCTGGGAGAAGAAATTCCTCCTCATTTCCGTCTTAAACGGGTGACCCCTTATTCTGAGACTATGCCCCCTAGTTTTAGATTCCCCCATGAGGGGTAACATCCTCTCAGCATCTACCCTATCGAGTCCCCTCAGAATCTTGTATGTTTCAATAAGATCTCCTCTCATTCTTCTAAACTCCAATGAGTATAAACCCAACCTGTTCAATCTTTCCTCACAAGACAACCCTTCCATACCCGGAATCAACCGAGTGAACCTTCTCTGAATTGCCTCCAGTGCAAGTATGTCCTTCCTTAAATAAGGGCACCAGAACTGTACGCAGTACTCCAGGTGTGGTCTCACCAGCACCCTGTACAGCTGTAGCATGACTTCCCTGCTTTTATACTCCATCCCCCTAGAAATAAAAACCAATATTCCGTTTGCCTTCTGGATTACCTGCTGTACCTGTATGTTGACTTTTTGTGTTTCATGTACGAGGTTGTAGTTTGGTGTGAGTCAATTTCCCAGGTTCTGCAAATTGCCATTCGTTACCCTATCGTCCTCTTTTTCGTTGTTAATGTCACGTTCATAACGATTATATTTCAACAAACTTGCTCTCGATAAACGATACAACGGAGATTCCTGAAATCCTAAATTAGTATCCAATTCTTGACTAGTTTACAATGAAAATGCATGCGGGTAAATTACAAGAGATCAGTTTCACAAACTGGAAATAAATTATGGCAATAGAAAGAACAGGAGTCGAAATGTTGCTGCAGATTTTTCATTAATGAAAAGCGAAATGTACATTTAAAATGAAAGATTCAAAGTATTTTCAAGTTGATTTTATAAACAGTTTTCTTTTGTATTTATTTAAACATAGAAAATAGGAGCAAGAGTCGGCCATTCGGCCCTTTGGGCCTGCTCCGCCATTCAAAATGATCATGGCTGATCGTCTAACTCAGTACCCTGTTCCCGCTTTTTCCCCATATCCCTTGAGCATTAAATTGATTTCTTGAATTCTTTTGAAACCAAAATATGGTAACGTGAAGTAGAGGATAATTTGTTATGGTTCCTCGGCATCTTGCCCTTCAAAGCAGCACTTTTCATTGGGGGTCCACGTGAGCTCTGGCAAACATCTCTTATCTGAAAAAATACCCGTGATAATCAGAATCATTTAAGACATATTACCAAATCATTCTATTTAACACTTTGTAAAGGAAAGCAGGCAACTAAAACCACAAACAATCTCAGAATTATATAAAATATTAACTAAAACAAAACACGATTAATACTTAAAGCAGAGAAATTTGATCTTACCGCTTAAGATTGCAATATACCTCTTGTTCAGCCAGATTGAGGTTCTTGATAGAGAATAAATAAGCAAGAATGAATGTTTGCACCTGGCATATTATTTCTTCATGTCAAAAAGAATGCAATGCTTGTATTATGTTGGCATGCTTACCATGTACGTAGAATTTAAATTTAGACTGTTTTCCTGATGTATCTGTAATTAATAGACATAATTCAAAGTGATTTTGAAGAGTATCATAATAACTATTTAATGGTACAATTTTAAAGGGGGTGCAGGAACAGAAAGACCTGGGAGTTCACATACACAAATCTTTGAAGATGGCAGGACAAATTGAGAAGGCTGTTAAAAAAGCATATTGGATCCTGGGCTTGATTAATAGAGGCATAGAGTACAAAAGCAAAGAAGTTATGCTAAACCTTTATAAAACACTGGTTGGGCCTCAGCTGGAGTATTGTGTTCAATTCTGGGCACCGCACTTTAGGAAGGATGTCAAGGCCTTGGAGAGGGTGCAGAGGAGATTTACTAGAATGGTCCCAGGGATGAGGGACTTCAGTTATGTGGAGAGACTGGAGAAGCTGGGATTGTTCTCCTTAGAGCAGAGAAGGTTAAGGGGAGATTTGATAGAGGTGTTCAAAATCATGAAGGGTTTTGATAGAGTAAATAAGGAGAAACTGTTTCCAGTGGCAGGAGGGTCGGTAACCAGAGGACACAGATTTAAGATAATTGGTGAAAGAACCAGAGGGGGAGATGAGGAAAAATACACAGTGAGTTGTTATGATCTGGAATTCACTGCCTGAAAGGGCGGTGGAAGCAGATTCAATAATAACTTTCAAAGGGGAATTGGATAAATACTTGAAGGGAAAGTAATTACAGGGCTATGGGGGAACGAGCAGGGGGAGTGGGACTGATTGGATAGCTCTTTCAAAGAGCCGGCACGTCACGATGGGCCGAATGGCCTCCTTATGTGCTGTATCATTCGATGATTCTATGATATTATTAATAATGGCAACGGAAATCAGCTCACCAGAGTTGGTGTTTTATATTCGATAGATTCACCTTTAACCTCATACACAATTCCCAGTAACTAAACTTTGTGTGGCACTATACAGAAGCTCGCTAAATATATTTATGAATCAGTAAAAAATAATTACTTTCAAATGGGCTCAGTTGTGATAGACTCGACTAATTTCCCTGCATATAAATAAGTAAACATCAACAGAACGAGTCACAATACGAACAGACACGTTAACATGTATCTTCTATATCTATTTATATTAAAAATCATAAATGAACGCACAATCCCTCTCAACATTTTCCATAATAAACGTCTCTGCCCACATTTGTCATGGAAATGTCGAGATCAATTTGTGTCTCCCAGCTCCTTAGCCTGTTTTAAGAGAAACCTAAGTGTCCCTGCCACCCTTACTTCTGTGCCTCCCAAATCATAGGAACATAGGAACAGGAGTAGGCCATTCAGCCCCTCGTGCCTGCTCCGCCATTTGATAAGATCATGGCTGATCTGCGATCTAACTCCATATACCTGCCTTTGGCCCATATCCCTTAATACCTTTGGTTGCCAAAAAGCTATCTATCTCAGATTTAAATTTAGCAATTGAGCTAGTATCAATTGCCATTTGCAGAAGAGAGTTCCAAACTTCTACCACCCTTTGTGTGTAGAAATGTTTTCTAATCTCGCTCCTGAAAGGTCTGGCTCTAATTTTTAGACTGTGCCCCCTACTCCTAGAATCCCCAACCAGCGGAAATAGTTTCTCTCTATCCACCCTATCCGTTCCCCTTAATATCTTATAAACTTCGATCAGATCACCCCTTAACCTTCGAAACTCCAGAGAATACAACCCCAATTTGTGTAATCTCTCCTCGTAACTTAACCCTTGAAGTCCAGGTATCATTCTAGTAAACCTACGCTGCACTCCCTCCAAGGCCAATATGTCCTTCCGAAGGTGCGGTGCCCAGAACTGCTCACAGTACTCCAGGTGCGGTCTAACCAGGGTTTTGTATAGCTGGAGCATAACCTCTGCCCCCTTGTACTCCAGTCCTCTAGATATAAAGGCCAGCATTCCATTAGCCTTATTGATTATTTTCTGCACCTGTTCGTGACACTTCAATGATCTATGTACCTGAACCACTAAGTCCCTTTGGACATCCACTGTTTTTAACTTTTTACCATTTAGAGAGCACCCTGTTCTATCCTTTTTTGGTCCAAAGTAGATGACCTCACATTTGTCTACATTGAATTCCATTTGCCACAGTTTTGCCCATTCACCTAATCTATCAATATCGCTTTGTAATTTTATGTTTTCATCTACACTGCTTACAATGCCACCAATCTTTGTGTCATCGGCAAACTTAGATATGAGACTTTCTATGCCTTCATCTAAATCGTTAATAAATATTCTGAATAATTGAGGCCCCAAGACAGATCCCTGCGGGACTCCACTAGTCACAACCTGCCAATGTGAGTACCTTCCCATTATCCCTACTCTCTGTCGCCTTTCGCTCAGCCAACTTCCTAACCAAGTCCGTACTTTTCCCTCGATTCCATGGGCTTCTATCTTAGCTAACAGTCTCTTATGTGGGACCTTATCAAATGCCTTCTGGAAGTCCATATAAATAACACTCATCGCCGAAAGATTTGCTATTTGACTATAAATTAGAATCTAAAATAAAAGCTTTTCTTGCAAAAATAAGCACAAACACAAGATTTTTATTGTTACTAATCTATCTCCTACAGGCAGTGAGGACTAACCGCAATCTTCGGTTAAAGCAGAGTAATAATTACACAAGGGCACACGGCTGCAATTCAATCCCCGTTTTAAACTGGTAAATTCTTCCTTGATTTTACATAATATTTTGATTTTGTATTACTATTTAAGCGTACAGCAAATTGGGAAGCAGAGTTGGTTGAAGGATAGTGGTCTTTATAGGCAGGTGGGGGTTTCTGAATAATTGGATCACAGCAGACAGACGTGATACAGTCCCCATTGTAAAGTCATATGTAATATGTTACCATTGAAGTCAGTGGAGTAGTTTCTGACTTTGTGTGTAGTGTAAAATCGGGAGCTCGCTTTACATCTCCCCCCATTGAAGTCAATGGGAATAAAAATGGGAAGAGATGTAAAACGGGCTGCAGATTCATTATCCCCCGTGTGACACTAGTCAGGATCTACCCCAGTGGAAAGGAGAATGGGACGTGGTTTATAAGCAGATATCGCCTGTTTTCGACTGTAGCCAAAAGTTAGCATTACTTCCGGGAAGTCGATTTCAACTGCAGTCTTTAGGTGAAAGGCGGGTGGAGGATTGTGGATTATTGGATCACGGCACACAGACGGGATTCAGTCCCCATTTTAAAGCCATGTATTATGTCCTTAGTTTTATGTTACCATTACCAGTCCCTACAGCCACATTTACAATGAAAACTGCCTGTGCAAACTTGCCGTTCTGAAATTACACTCTCTCACCAGAAGGTGGACGAAAGCGCCTCCACTCGGATGAGATATTGTTAACTCATTTCATCCTCAATTTCCATGATAAATGAAGATATAGAAATGTATAACGGTGAACGTTGACAGGAAGTACGTACAGGCATCGTACTTTTAATATATTAACAGACAATATCCTGTATCTGTCTTTCTGTTAACTTTAAAATACTTCTGAAACTTTACAACTTCTGAAGTTGCTTTGCCGCTTAAACCAATTCTTTGTAAATTCAATTGTGCTCCTGTAAGAATTGCTTTCTATGTTTTTTCATAAGGGAACGTGAAACGACGCACTAAAGTGGCGATTGCAATTCAGACGCTTTTAGTTTTCATATATATTTAATGCACAGACTGACAATTGCAAATCCCTTGTTGTCAGTAGAAGGCCCTAGGAATTTGTAGACATATTATTCCAAGCATGACTTTCAGGTCTTAGTTTTTCTTTTTAGCTTTTGGAATTAAGTCACGTGGGTTCTGGTAAAGGAATAATTTTAACTGAAATTCTAATCTCGCTACTTTAGTGGCGGTTTAAATACTTTATCTTAAACAAGGGAAAGAGGACTTTCAAAAAAGAGCATTAACTGTCAGAATCCCACTGTATACATTCAGGCCCCAACAGTTTAAAGGCAAGTTGTTGTCAGCAATATAAGAAAATAAACAGATGATAATTCTTAACAAGCTACAACCAAATAAAACAACTGGATGCTTGCATCATTTTTGCCGCAAGCAGAAACCAGAGCATTCAAAAGGTTTGCAGTGGAGAAATTATTTTAAAAGATATGGGCGGTTATGTACAACATGTATTTTTTAAAAACAAGAAATGAGGTATAATCTAATAGTGATTAGGATGATTTGTGAAAGCGATCTTTTAAGGTATACCTACCTGGGATTCAGAACTGCGAGCTGTCGCGACATAAAGATAAAATGAGGAAGGTTAGTCACACGTATATCATCAATCACAATTCAGAAAAAAAAATCACTCACATTAAAATGCAAACTGTGTTCTTATAATTAATAATAATAATGTCCCAGTTTGTCGTAAATTGCAAACGAGTATCAATGCCACTGTCTGGTGCTCAGCTTGCGAATATAACAATGAACTCATGTTCATTATTGTCCCTCTCTCTCTCTCACACACACACACACACACAGGAGCTAATTTTAACTTTGAGCGATGGCATGAACTGTGCCCGAACGAATTCGCCGCCCATTATATACCACGCCTGATTTTCCTTTTCGTTGAAGCGAGCTGTATAACGGGCGGCCAGTTCGATATCGAGCCTTTTACACTATCGTCCAAAGTTAAAATTACGCCCAAAGTGAGTGCTGCGGGCGATTTTTCATGTCGTTCCTTCCTCTTCACTTTGAATGGAGCTGTTAACTAATTCACTAATTAACAGAAATAGCAGAGAGAGCAAATGGGAGATAAACAGTTCCTTCTATTAATGTCCTCCACCAGGACCTCCAAAACTGCACAGTAGAGGGACAGCCCACTCTGTGGAATTAGTTAGCATTGGGACGCTTTCTGAGATGGAATGATACCATTTAAATTATCATTCCAGTTATTATCACACAGCACCGGCATTGCGGTTCCCCTAACTCACCCTGACATCCAGCTTTTCTTTTGAAGACTATCCAAATGATCCCGATTGCAATCAGTAAAAGTCCACCGCAGACTCCTGCTGCGATGTAGATCGTTGTGAAATTCGCTGTGGAAGGATGAAACGATTCATGATTAACAAAATAGTCATAATCCATCAGACAGCGGCGATAAGTCACGATTGACGGTGGGGCTTAGTGACTGCACAGGGGGCGTCGCTTTTTGCAGTGACACCCAAACACAGCGATATATCCTATTGCTGCTAAAAGTGGAAATTCTTTAGGACTTCGCTGCACACGGCGACTGGAAGAATTCTTGCCCCGAGTCACTTTACACTGGAACACTCTGAGGGAAAGGGCATTCAGCTACTGTTATCACAAAACGCGATTTCACTTTTTTAGTGCTTTTAGCTGATTCATAAGATTTCCTGTATTGACAGGCGCCTGGCCTATTGATCCCTAAGCCAGTTTGACTGTGGTTGGATTCTGAGATATTAATTTGGCCTTAGTGCATAGACTGCACTGCAGGAAAACGAGTCCCTGCTTTATCACATCTTTCTCCTATGTCTTTGACACGTTTTTTGTTTGGAAATTTCAAGCCACAGACTTAATTTTTGCGTCCTTCCTACGCCATTACCAAGAAAGGACAAACATTCTCAATCATTTCAAGAAAGGACAATCATTCTCTGGCCTCTTAACACTCGACTGCAAAGCAAAAAGCTTCTTTGCAAAGCTCATTCGCCAGCAACGAACATATGGGTCGCGTCCTGGGATTTTTAATTTACAATAATGTGTTTAAGATATAATACAGAGATTGTAAAATAATGGTCTAACCTCTATACACCAGGCGGGTCTTTTCTTCAGTGATACGATGATTGGTCCAAACCATGCAATGGTAGGTCCCAGCATCACTCGCTCTAGGTGTCAAGGTCATCGAGCAATTTCCATTTTCGATACAGGCTTTTGTGGACAGCCTCATGTCGGCCCGGTCTGGCTGCTTCGTGATGTTCCCATTTCCGATTTGTACAAGGATCAGTTCTCTCCGGTTCTTTTGGGGCAAGCCTGTCCAGCGCCATTGGACAAGCAATGCTCGTGCATAGGATGGGTCAGAGCAACGGAGCAATACACGGCTGGAGCCGTCAAAGTTCACCTCTGTACATTCACCCTGTCCATTTTTAATGGCATCTGTCTCACGAATTTGATGCAAACACATTGGACAGTTTATTTAGAAATCCATGCGTAAAGTGACCGAAATGACAAATGCGATTTTAACATCAAAATTTTACCTGGGTTTTACAATGAACTAGCATCCAATAAACTTAGCAACAAAACTGATTTAGGGGAGGGGTTATTTCAAACCCCAAAAACGGGTGGGTTGGGGGCGAGTGGGAGTTGAAAATAGTTGGGGTTTTTTCGCATTGGGAATGCAAAATCGGAAAATTTTGCGGTTGTGATTCCAAAAAAAAAGTTTTCAACTCCGACCCGCCCCCAACCCACCCGTTCTTGGGGTTTAAAATCACCCCCAATGCAAATACTTGTTACAACTAATAAAAGCTTAGCGCAGGGAGGGTCTCTGGTGCGCATCAAAAGGACTCTCCGCTGTAATGAGCATGGCGGCCGAAAAGGAGGCTCCATTCCGCTCAAGTTTCTTCATTAACAATCTCCAATCCCCAAAAGATGGTAGAATTTGCATCCATGCTCAAACCGCCCGTATTGAATCCTGTCTTTAATTTTTTTTTCGTAGGCAACTCTCCAGCCACTCTACACCCCCAGAAGTACTGGAAATATCTTGCTGGTGGAGTCAAGTGATTTTAATTTGCGTCATGGCAGGAGGAGGTGAAGAGTGCTGGCCCTCGTTAAATCAATTTTTCTCTTTTTTTTCCGGCTGGCATAGGATTAAATTCAATTTTTATTAATATATTGATAGGGTGATTACGCCATATTTGTAACGGAGGCTTTTTCCCGCCTTTCCAGAAGTATGGAGGTTTCTTGTTACTATATCAGCCACTGCTATAGTTGTGGATATTGGCCTCAAAGGGTTAATTTGATAGGTTTCTGGAAACACACAAGTGACGCACTGTTCAGGCTCCAATCGTGCGTTCCCTTGTCGGATGGGATATTGGGGGCATTATTTTTTTTCATCGTAAGGAATCAGTCGGCAGGTTCCCTTTTTTGGAGAATCAAGAATAAAACCAAGGACAAGGGGAAGGGTGCCGCTAATTAATAACCTAGCAGCTATTGTGCTCTGTGACAGTCGTGGGGTTATAGTTAAATTTATGATTGCATAAATAATCTCAGGATAAATGACACTCTAAATACAAGTCTGGTTGATGTGTGTGTGTGTGTGTATCTTGGTTCAACAGATATGCGTTGGGTTAAACCTCTGGAAACCGTTGCATCAGTAAAGCAGAATTGCATCTTTTCAAGAGCTCAAAGGATGTTCGACTAGTAAGGCAACGCACCACAGTTAAGCTGTAGCTTTCACCGATTGATTGAGAATGCTTCCGCAAATAAACAGTTCTCCAATACATACCCACAACAACAGCTTCGGTTAAAAGCAAAACGCAGAGAACAATAGGCATTTTGCAGGGAATGCCTGTGAGCCAAGTCGCTGAATTTATTATCACTTTCGGTCTTCTTGAAGCGGCGTCCGCGTCATAGGCAGGCAATTGCTGATTCTGGCAAAAATAATTGATTTTGATATGTAATCTTAGGACCTGTCCACTTGACGTGAGCACGTCAGTTCGCTTGCAGTGTTACGAAACTGCCTCGGGTGAAATGGCTTTACAATCGAAATCAAATTCCATCCAGAGCAAGGACAATATTCATAAAGTGGTAGACATTAAGTTTCAAAGTTTGATAGTCTGATAATTTACATTGATCATTGAAGTGTCATGAACAGGTGCAGAAAATAATCAAGAAGGCGAATGGAATGCTGGCCTTTATATCTGGAGGACTGGAGTACAAGGGGGCAGAAGTTATGCTGCAGCTATACAAAACCCTGGTTAGACCGCACCTGGTGTACTGTGAGCAGTTCTGGGCACCGCACCTTCGGAAGGACATATTGGCCTTGGAGGGAGTGCAGCGGAGGTTTACTAGAATGATACCTGGACTTCAAGGGTTAAGTTACGAGGAGAGATTACACAAATTGGGGTTGTATTCTCTGGAGTTTCGAAGGTTAAGGGGTGATCTGATCGAAGTTTATAAGATATTAAGGGGAACAGATAGGGTGGATAGAGAGAAACTATTTCCGCTGGTTGGGGATTCTAGGAATAGGGGGCTCAGTCTAAAAATTAGAGCCAGGCCTTTCAGGAGCGAGATTAGAAAACATTTCTACACACAAAGGGTGGTAGAAGTTTGGAACTCTCTTCCGCAAACGGCAATTGATACTAGCTCAATTGCTAAATTTAAATCTGAGATAGATAGCTTTTTGGCAACCAAAGGTATTAAGGGATATGGGCCAAAGGCAGGTATATGGAGTTAGATCGCAGATCAGCCATGATCTTATCAAATGGCGGAGCAGGCACGATGGGCTGAATGGCCTCCTCCTGTTCCTATGTTCCTATAATCTGTTACCTTCCCATCCTTATTTTACTTTGGGTTCATCTTAGGGTGCAGGTATACCATCAACCTATATTGTACATGAATATATATACACGTCTACAGATACAAATACACAGACACACTTACACATATAGAGACAGTCATACATTTTTTTTATTCGTTCATGGGATGTGGGCGTCGCTGGCGAGGCCAGCATTTATTGCCCATCCCTAATTGCCCTTGAGAAGGTGGTGGTGAGCCGCCTTCTTGAACCGCTGCAGTCCGTGTGGTGACGGTTCTCCCACAGTGCTGTTAGGAAGGGAGTTCCAGGATTTTGACCCAGCGACAATGAAGGAACGGCGATATATTTCCAAGTCGGGATGGTGTGTGACTTGGAGGGGAACGTGCAGGTCGTGTTGTTCCCATGTGCCTGCTGCCCTTGTCCTTCTAGGTGGTAGAGGTCACGGGTTTGGGAGGTGCTGTCGAAGAAGCCTTGGCGAGTTGCTGCAGTGCATCCTGTGGATGGTACACACTGCAGCCACTGTGCACCGGTGGTGAAGGGAGTGAATGTTTAGGGTGCTGGATGGGGTTCCAATCAAGCGGGCTGCTTTATCTTGGATGGTGTCGAGCTTCTTGAGTGTTGTTGGAGCTGCACTCATCCAGGCAAGTGGAGAGTATTCCATCACACTCCTGACTTGTGCCCTGTAGATGGTGGAAAGGCTTTGGAGAGTCAGGAGGTGAGTCACTCGCCGCAGAATACCCAGCCTCTGACCTGCTCTCGTAGCCACAGAATTTATATTGCTGGTCCAGTTAAGTTTCTGGTCAATGGTGACCCCCAGGATGTTGATGGTGGGGGATTCGGCGATGGTAATGCCGTTGAATGTCAAGGGGAGGTGGTTGGACTCTCTCTTGTTGGAGATGGTCATTGCCTGGCACTTATCTGGCGCGAATGTTACTTGCCACTTATGAGCCCAAGCCTCACACATACAGACACATATAGAGATACTCTAACCAAAAAAAAAGGAGGAACTGTGAGGAGGGCAAGCGAGTTGACTAGGAGGAGGATCGAGCTACTGCAGCTGCTGGAGGCACGAAGTCACAGCCAACAGGTAAGTGATTGGCTGGTGACTGGTAAGGAGTATTTCTTTCCTTTTTTTTCTTGACATTGTAGTTGTTGTTAAGCTAACTTAAGGGTTAAGTCATGGCAGGAGATCCCAGACCCGTGTCATGTTCATCTTGTGGGATGTGGGAATTCAGGGATCCTTCCTGTATCCCTGATTCCTTCACCTGCGGGAAGTGTGTCCAGCTGCAGCTATTGTTTGACCGCTTGACGGCTCTGGAGCTGCGGATGGACTCACTTTGGAGCATCCGCGATGCTGAGGAAGTCGTGGATAGCACGTTCAGTGAGTTGGTCACACCACAGATAAAAATTACTGAGGGAGATAGTGAATGGGTGACCAACAGACAGAGTAAGAGTAGGAAGGCAGTGCAGGGGTCCCCTGCGGTCATCTCCCTCCAAAACAGGTATACCGTTTTGGATACTGTTGGGGGAGATGGCTCACCAGGGGAAGGTGACAGCGGCCAGGTTCATGGCACCGTGGCTGGCTCTGCTGCACAGGAGGGCAGGAAAAAGAGTGGCAGAGCTATAGTGATAGGGGACTCGATTGTAAGGGGAATAGACAGGCATTTCTGCGGAAGCAACCGAGACTCCAGGATGGTATGTTGCCTTCCTGGTGCAAGGGTCAGGGATGTCTCGGAGTGGCTGCAGGACATTCTGGAGGAGGAGTGTGAACAGCCAGTTGTCGTGGTGCATATAGGCACCAACGATATAGGTAAAAAACGGGATGAGGTCCTACAAGCTGAATTTTGGGAGTTAGGAGTTAAACTAAAAAGTAGGACCTCAAAGGTAGTAATCTCAGGATTGCTACCAGTGCCACGGGCTAGTCAGAGTAGGAATGACAGGATAGCTAGGATGAATACGTGGCTTGAAAGATGGTGCAAGAGGGAGGGATTCAAATTCCTTGGCCATTGGAACCGGTTCTGGGGGAGGTGGGACCAGTACAAATTGGACGGTCTGCATCTGGGCAGGACTGGAACCAATGTCCTAGGGGGAGTGTTTGCTAGTGCTGTTGGGGAGGGTTTAAACTAATGTGGCAGGGGGATGGGAACCGATGCAGGAAGTCAGTGGGAAGTAAAGTGGTGACAGAAACAAAAGGCAGTAAGGGAGAGTGTACAAAACATGACCGGACAGATGGTCTGAGAAAGCAGGGCAAAGACCAAGGGAAGTCTAGATTAAACTGTATTTATTTCAATGCAAGAAATCTGATGGGCAAGGCAGATGAACTCAGGGCATGGATGGGTACATGGGACTGGGATGTTATAGCTATTACTGAAACATGGCTAAGGGAGGGGCAGGACTGGCAGCTCAATGTTCCAGGGTACAGATGCTATAGGAAAGATAGAGCAGGAGGTAAGAGAGGAGGGGGAGTTGCGTTCTTGATTAGGGAGAACATCACGGCAGTCATGAGACGGGATATATCCGAGGGTTCGCCCACTGAGTCTATATGGGTAGAACTGGAAAATAAGAAGGGAGAGATCACTTTGATAGGATTGTACTACAGACCCCCAAATAGTCAACGGGAAATTGAGGAGCAAATATGTAAGGAGATTACAGACAGCTGCAAGAAAAATAGGGTGGTAATAGTAGGGGACTTTAACTTTCCCAACATTGACTGGGACAGCCATAGCATTAGGGGATTGGATGGAGAGAAATTTGTTGAGTGTATTCAGGAGGAATTTCTCATTCAGAATGTGGATGGCCCGACTAGAGAGGGGGCAAAACTTGACCTCCTCTTGGGAAATAAGGAAGGGCAGGTGACAGAAGTGTTAGTGAGGGATCACTTTGGGACCAGTGATCATAATTCCATTCGTTTTAAGATAGCTATGGAGAATGATAGGTCTGGCCCAGAAGTTAAAATTCTAAATTGGGGAAAGGCCAATTTTGATGGTATTAGACAGGAACTTTCAGAAGTTGATTGGGAGAGTCTGTTGGCAGGCAAAGGGACGTCTGGTAAGTGGGAGGCTTTCAAAAGTGTGTTAACCAGGGTTCAGGGTAAGCACATTCCTTATAAAATGAAGGGCAAGGCTGGTAGAAGTAGGGAACCTTGGATGACTCGGGAGATTGTGGCCCTAGTCAAAAAGAAGAAGGAGGCATATGACATGCATAGGCAGCTGGGATCAAGTGGATCCCTTGAAGAGTATGGAGATTGCCGGAGTAGAGTTAAGAGAGAAATCAGGAGGGCAAAAAGGGGACATGAGATTGCTTTGGCAGATAAGGCAAAGGAGAATCCAAAGAGCTTCTACAAATACATTAAGGGCAAAAGAGAGTAGGGCCTCTTAAGGATCAACAAGGTCATCTATGTGCGGAACCACAAGAGATGGGTGAGATCCTAAATGAATATTTCACATCGGTATTTACGGTTGAGAAAGGCATGGATGTTAGGGAACTTGGGGAAATAAATAGTGATGTCTTGAGGAGTGTACATATTACAGAGAGGGAGGTGCTGGAAGTCTTAACGCGCATCAAGGTAGATAAATCTCCGGGACCTGATGAAATGTATCCCAGGACGTTATGGGAGGTTAGGGAGGAAATTGCGGGTCCCCTAGCAGAGATATTTGAATCATCGACAGCTACAGGTGAGGTGCCTGAAGATTGGAGGGTAGCAAATGTTGTGCCTTTGTTTAAGAAGGGCGGCAGGGAAAAGCCTGGGAACTACAGACTGGTGAGCCTGACATCTGTAGTGGGTAAGTTGTTAGAGGGTATTCTGAGGGACAGGATCTACAGGCATATGGAGAGGCAGGGACTAATTAGGAACAGTCAGCATGGTTTTGTGAGAGGAAAATCATGTCTCACGAATTTGATTGAGTTTTTTGAAGGGGTAACCAAGAAGATAGATGAGGGCTGTGCAGTAGACGTGGTCTACATGGACTTTAGCAAAGCCTTTGACAAGGTACCGCATGGTAGGTTGTACATAAGGTTAAATCTCACGGGATCCAAGGTGAGGTAGCCAATTGGATACAAAATTGGATTGACGACAGAAGACAGAGGGTGGTTGTAGAGGGTTGTTTTTCAAACTGGAGGCCTGTGACCAGCGGTGTGCCTCAGGGATCGGTGCTGGATCCGCTGTTATTTGTTATTTATATTAATGATTTGGATGAGAATTTAGGAGGCATGGTTAGTAAATTTGCAGATGACACCAAGATTGGTGGCATTGTGGACAGTGAAGAAGGTTATCTAGGATTGCAATGGGATCTTGATAAATTGGGCCAGTGGGCTGATGAATGGCAGATGGAGTTTAATTTAGATAAATGTGAGGTGATGCATTTTGGGAGATCGAATCGGGCCAGGACCTACTCCGTTAATGGTAGGGCGTTGGGGAGAGTTATAGAACAAAGAGATCTAGGAGTACAGGTTCATAGCTCCTTGAAAGTGGAGTCACAGGTGGATAGGGTGGTGAAGAAGGCATTCAGCATGCTTGGTTTCATTGGTCAGAACATTGAATACAGGAGTTGGGATGTCTTGTTGAAGTTGTACAAGACATTAGTTAGGCCACACTTGGAATACTGTGTTCAGTTCTGGTCACCCTATTATAGAAAGGATATTATTAAACTAGAAAGAGTGCAGAAAATATTTACTAGGATGCTACCGGGACTTGATGGTTTGACTTATAGGGAGAGGTTGGATAGACTGAGACTTTTTTCCCTGGAGAGTAGGAGGTTTAGGAGTGATCTTATAGAAGTCTATAAAATAATGAGGGGCATAGATAAGGTAGATAGTCAATATCTTTTCCCAAAGGTAGGGGAGTCTATAACGAGGGGGCATAGACTTAAGGTGAGAGGGGAGAGATACAAAAGGGTCCAGAGGGGCAATTTTTTCACTCAAAGGGTGGTGAGTGTCTGGAACGAGCTGCCAGAGGCAGTAGTAGAGGCGGGTACAATTTTGTCTTTTAAAAAGCATTTGGACAGTTACATGGGTAAGATGGGTATAGAGGGATATGGGCCAAGTGCAGGCAATTGGGACTAGCTTAGTGGTATAAACTGGGCGACATGGACATGTTGGGCCGAAGGGCCTGTTTCCATGTTGTAAACTTCTATGATTCTATGATTCTATGATTCATACATACACACATACAGACACATATAGAGACACATATAGAGACACTCATACATACAGACACACATACAGACATAGACACATATTTATATGTAAATATATATATAACTTGTGTTTGCGCGCTCTTCCTATCCCAGAAGGCGGCTCACCACCACCTTCTCAAGGGGCAATTCGGGATGGGCAATAAATGCCGGCCTCGCCAGCGACGCCCACATCCCATGAACGAATAACAAAAAACCTCCTGTTGTCAGGATTGTTGAGTAAGGATTGTATGTCAATATTTCTACTAATGATTCAAGTTAACGTATTTCAGGTGGATTTCCCGATTTTTACCTTTGTTAGCAACGGGCTGTTTACATTCCGCTCCCCATCCAATAGGAAGCCCCCCTGTTCTCCCAGTGCTTTCGGTTCGAGTCCCGGCCCCTTTGAATAAAATCCATCCTGTTGCAACATATTCCTTTTGAAGTTCCTGCACCTACTTGGTTTTTCGAACGTACTTTTTTTTTTTACTTCTTTTATAATATTGTATCTATATTTATGTCCTTCCCTTTTTTCATTTTTGAGTACAATGAGAAACCCCCAACAGGAAATTTACTTTTATATGGACGCGAGTCCAACACGAGTGGGTAACAGTATGAAAGGGGCAGTTTAATTAGGAACAGGAGGAGGCCATTCAATTAGATCATGGCTGATCTGTATCTTAACTCCATCTACATAACCCTTAATCCCCTTACCCAACAAAAATCGATCAATCTCAGTTCTGCCATTTTCAATTGACCCCCAGCCTCAACAGTTTTATGCGGGAGAAAGTTCCAGATTTCCACTCCCCTTTGTGTGAAGAAGTGCTTCCTGATATCACCCCTGAACGGCCTGGCTCTAATTTTAAGGTTATGCCCCCTTGTTCTGGACTCCCCCCACCAGAGGAAGTACTTTCTCTCTATCTACCCTATCAAATCCTTTAATCATCTTAAACACCTCAATTAGATCAACCCTTAATCTTCCACATTCAAGGGAATAAAAACCTAGTCTGTGTAACCTGTCCTTAGAATTTAACCCTCTGAGCCCTGGTATCATTCTGGTGAATCTGCTCTGCACTCCCTCCAAGGCCAGTATCTCCTTCCTGAGCTGCCGTGCCCAGAACTGAACGCAGTGTCTCCAGATGGGTTCTGACCAGAGCTCTGTGCAGCTGTAATATAACTTCCACCCCGTTGTATTGCAGGCCCCTTAAGGTAAAGGCCGAGCCCACTAAAGTCCAAGAGAGTGATATTACCTCCTGAAGGCTGACTCACGCCTTTTCGGGTGCACACTGGGTGCTGTCCAATTGGGACTAGCGCTCTGACATTGCCTCCAAGCAGGCGAGTGCAGTGTTTCTTTGTCACTGACCTCAATGGGCGGGCAGCGGGCAGGAAACTTCAGTCCGACTGTGGGTGATAGGAAGGGGGATGGGGTCTACCCATTCATGTTTTGGTCCCCAAGGAGAAATGCGTTTCCTGGCGAATGACTTGCAATGTTAAGAAATTAATGACAGGGGCATTCGTTTCCCCCCGACTTTAAAAAAACATTGAGTAAGAAAATATATGAAGTGCCCATCAGACCTAACCAAAATCTGAGCACTTTTCAAACAGATCAAATCGACTTCTTAAGATCGTTCCTAAGTGTAAATAAGGACATTTTGTGTCGCGATGTTACAAACGCTAATATTAAAGTGAAGAAAATGCACTGTAAACCAATCGACCCTTCCAGAAGGAAAACGGTGGGAAATGTGACAGATCAGGTGCAGACGTGATTTGTCAGAGGCATTTCGGACCCTCTTCGGGGCAACGGAGTAGGAACAAGTAGAATTAGGGGTGAGAGATGTCGAACTGCTCACTACACTAATTTCACACGTCAATCTTGATCGTGCCGCCCAGTCATTCACTTGAGAAAGACATTCTGCCCATGTATGTAAATACACACACACATATACACACACACATGTACACAGATACACACACACATGTACACAGATACACACACACATGTACACAGATATACACACACATGTACACATATACACACACACGTACACAGATATACACACACGTACACAGATACACACACACATGTACACACATGTACACAGATATACACACACATGTACACAGATACACACACACGTACACAGATACACACACACACATGTACACAGATACACACACATGTACACAGATACACACACACATGTACACAGATACACACACATACACACACGTACACACACGTACTCATGTACACACACACTCATGTACACATACACACACATGCACACATACACACACATGCACACATACACACACATGCACACATACACACACACACATAAGCACGTTTATGTCGTACACAGAGATAATTATTAATAATAAATAAATGAATGAAACATACCACAGATTCAATCTCTCCGCTTCCGTAATCAAACGAATAAAGACCCACAAGTTCCTTTCCTCTAAATACTGCATGGAGATTGAGACAGTTCCATCATTTTTTGGAAGGCAGGTTGTCTGGGTTTCCCCTTGATGTGTTGATTTCAATAAAGAAAGGGCAAGGTGAATTGATGATCTCGCTCTCTAGTTGTAAACCATCTCAGTGTTCGGCGCAGCCCGACCGGCAACTGAGCTCCAGAAAGCCGACGTTCCCCTTTTCAATAAACCCAGTGGGCAGAAACTTGGACTTTCTAACTGATGCTATTGAGCGTTGCTGCACTGTTTCAGCCAATCTCGAGATCCAAAAACAGCCGAGTCATTGCACACAGTGTCTGAATGAGGAAAACTAATTAACTTAATGCTAACCCGCTGATCTTTGCCGGTTAAACGACTGACAGAAAATAAAACACTGCCTTATTATTAATTTTAAGGTCTCTTCTAGCTCCTATATATTAGCGAGCTGGGACGATTAGCGGGACGAGTTCTTCCAATGGCAATTTGCGACAAAATCATTATAAATAGGGGTGTATTATCTCACTGAAACAACGATTATGCTTATGATTTTAATAACACGTAAAGACTGAAGAAAATCTTTTGATCCCAACCTGTTCAAACACCATGCCTTTTAAAGAATGTGTTTACTATTATTCACAGGCGCTCTTTTAACCAATTATCAGGTGAAATTAAATCTTTCATACAAGGTTCCAAAGAGCTTATATATTTAGCAAGATGACATCGAACACGCCAAAGGGATGTTCGCCTGTAATTGGGTATCGTGGAAGTCAAAATGGCCAATTCGCGAATTTAGTTTGAACATATTGTGCAAGGATTTTGGAATTCAGTGATGCAGCCCAAATGCAAAAAAAAAGGTATTTTTTTTATAAACTATTATAACACGCATCTGATAGTGTTTAATCTGCATCCTCCGTTCCTCAGGCTTGTTCCCAACTTCATCCGCCCCTCTCCTGGAGGCTCATCTTTGAATCAAATTTCTGGTCGTATCTCCGGAATATTATTCCAAAAATCTACTCCTCTCGTTCAAAAGACTCCAGAAAGCTTTCTTAAACTTATGAGCCAGACTGACACTCAAGTGCAGCACTGCGGGAGTGCTTCATTGCTAGCGACTTTCAGGTGAGAAGATAATTCGAGATCCCTTCTGCCCTCTCAAATGGACCTATAGTCTCCTATGACACCATTGAAAGAAGCGCAGCGGAGGTCTCCCAGTGTCCCAGCTAACATTCCTTCGTCGATAAATACCATCAAAAACACATTAACCGATCATCCATCTCATTTGCTGTTTGTGGAATCTTGCTGTGCACAACTTGTTTGCCTTTAATTCATTCTCGGGATATGTAATTAATTACCCATCCCTAATTACCCCGAGAAGGTGGTAGTGGGCCGCCTTCTTGAAACGATGGGTAACGGTTTGATACAACTGAGTGGGCTAATTCAGAGGGCAGTTAACCACGTTAGTGTGGGACTGGAATCACATAGACGCCAGACCGGGTACGTTTCCTTCCCTAAAAGACATGAGTGAACTTGGGGTTTTCCTCAGCCTCAAACACAACCACGGCGCTGCCATACACTATGTGAGAACAGTAACTACACGTTCATAGCAATTTGTTAGCTGTAAAGTGCTTTGGGGTGTCCTGAGACCGCGAAAGGCGCTGCATGAACGTATGTCTTTTTTCTTTGTGAATTTGGTCTCCCATCAGTGGGGTGCATTTAACCTGTTTATAAAGCGACCTGAGGTGTTGCTATTAGAGTTTCTGATTTCACGCCGGCTTTAAGGACCCATTGAAAAGATTTCCAGTTATTTGTTAACCAAGAAAAAAAGGGTAGCTTCAGAAAGTTTGGTCAGTAGTTCTGGCAATTGTGTCCATCCTATAGTGAATTGAATTCGCACTAAAACAAGCCGAACAGGAAATCTTAATACTGTTTTTCAAAATCCCTCTTTTTTCTGTGATTATATCAAACTTTGAGAAAAATTATAATGAAAAACGTAAAATGGCTACCGAAAAACAAAGCAACTGAAATTGCAGAATAAGTGCTTAAATTGTGGTGCAAAGATAAAAAATTGAACGGCTTCTATTTGTGGTTGGTTGATATCCCATCAAAATGGTTGATCATCTTGTTATGTTCTGATTTCTGTCTCAGAGATAGCAGTAACAAGTAACCTGTAGAGGCCTCATGGACTGTCTAAAGACTATCGGATATTTCTTCCGACCTTGCTCTGCTTCAATCAAACACAAAGAGCAGGGTATGAATCAGATGCTACTGTAGTAGAATGTGGGGCGTCGCTTTATGGAACTGACTCGGTTTCTGTTCTCGTTCCTGCTTTCGTGATCTGTTGCGAAAGCTCGAGCTTGTTCTGTTCTCAGTGGCACATGGATTGTCACTCAAGATGTAATATATTTGCATTTTCAAAAGGCCTTCCATAGGGTACCGCATTGTAGACTCATGACTAAGGTCAGAGCATGTGGAGTCGGGGGACAGGTAGCAGAATGGATGGCAAGCTGGCTACAAAACAGAAAACAGAAAACAGAGAGTGGGGGTTAAAGGTAGTTACTCAGACTGGCAAAAAGTGGGAAGTGGTGTTCCACAGGGATCGGTGCTGGGACCACTGTTGTTCACCATTTACAGAAACGATTTGGACTCAGGAATCGGAAGTACAATTTCTAAATTTGCAGATGACACCAAATTGGGGGGTGTAGGAGGACTGCGACATAATACAAGAAGATATTAATACATTTGCAGAATGGGAGTGTAATTGGGAAATGTCTTTCAATACAGAAGTGGTGGTGGTACATTTTGGCAGGAAGAATAAAGAGGTCAAATACTGCTAAGGAGGAAAGAATCTGGGGGTACAGATATACAAATCACAAAGTACCACCCAGATTAACAAGGCTCTTAAAAGGCAAACCAAGCACTGGGGTTCATTTCTAGAGGGATAGAATTGAAAAGCAGAGAAGTTATGTTAAACTTGTATCGAACCTTGGTCAGACCACACTTGGAGCACTGTGCTCAGTTCTGGTCTCCATATTACAAAAAGGATCTAGAGGCACTGGACAGATGCAACAAAAAGATTCACAAGGATGATACCAGAACTGAGAGGATATACTTATCAGGAGAGGCTGGACTGGCTGGGGCTGTTTTCTTTAGAAAAGAGAAGGCTGAGGGGTGACCTGATAAAGGTTTATAAGATTATGAATGGGTTTGATAAGGTAGACATAGAGAAGATGTTTCTACTTGTGGGAGAGACCAGAACTAGGGGCCATAAATATAAGATAGTCACTAATAAATCCAATAGGGAATTCATGAGAAACTTCTTTACCCAGAGAGTGGTGAGAATGTGGAACTCGCTCACACAAGGAGTAGTTGAGGCGAATAACATCGATGCATTTAAGGGGAAGCTGGATAAACACATGAGGGAGAAAGGAATAGAAGGATATGGTGATAGGGTGAGATGGAGTAGGGAGGGAGGAGGCTCGTGTGGAGCATAAACACCGGCATGGACCAGTTGGTCCCATGATGTCATCAAGACCCGATCTGCAATTTTACCTGAAGGCTTCAGCGGGGGAGCGGTATCAGCTTCCCCCTCAGGTAAATGTGCCAGGAGCCGGATCGTGGGCCACAAGAGGCCCAGAAGGTAAGATTCAAAATTTCATTTTTAGGTTTCCTTGTCGGACATGACCGATCTTCCAGGCCACACGAGGAAGTTTGAGGCCTCCCTTGCTCAGCCAGCCAAGTAGTAAATCTGGCCAAGTGTTGGGTGGAAAGATTTATTTAAATGAGGCCCTGCCAGATAAGATCCAAGTCCCTAACCCTGCCGGGCGTCCACGCCCCCCTCCCTGCCCTCCTGGAAAAATCGATGCCTTTTTTTCGGGAGTAATTGGAAGCAAAGCTGACCAATTAAGCAGTGGGAGAGCCCTGTGCCCAATTTGCTCAGGCGTTCGACCCTGTGCTAAATTCCTGGGCTCCTTTCAGTAGCTAAGTAGGGGCCTGTTGAGGGACATTTACACAGACCAGGGTCTCCTCCGCTCAGGATTTTTCAGGCCCCCACTAACAGTAAGTTCATTTTTATTTCTTCAAAACAAATCATGCGGAGCGAGGAGGAGCAGAAGTGATCTCTCGACTCCACGTCCGTCCCGATCGCCCCCCACCACAGACCAGTCCTTCCCCCCTGGACTCACCTTTGGGCTGCTGCCCGCAATGCACAAGCCTTTGAAACGCTAATAAGCCCCAGGCCCAATTTCCAGCCAGCCTCGGGCCGCCTCTTTCCGGCCACCATAGCACGGAGTCACAGAATCTTACTGCACAGAGGGAGGCTATTCGGCCCTTCGTGCCTGTGCTGGGTCTTTGGAAGAGCTATTCAATTAATCCCACTCTTTCCCCAAAGCCTTGTAATTTTTCCTTTTCCTTTTCAAGTATTTATCCAATTCCCTTTTGAAAGTTATTATTGAATCTGCTTCCACCGCCCTTTCAGGCAGCGCATTCCAGATCATCACAACTCGCTGCGTAAATATATGTTTCCTGACTGACCTCCTGGTTCTTTTGCCCATTATTTTAAATCTGTGTCCTCTGGTTACCAACTCTTCTGCCACTGGAAACAGTTTCTCCTTATTTACTCTGTCAAAACCCCTCATGATTTTGAACACCTCTATTAAATCTCCCCTCAACCTTCTCTGCTCTAAGGAGAACAATCCCAGCTTCTCCAGTCTCTCCACATAACTGAAGTCCCTCATCCCTGGGACCATTCTAGCAAATCTCCTCTGCACCCTCTCCAAAGCCTTGACATCCTTCCTAAAGTGCGGTGCACTGAGCTGGAAAACGGGCCGAGGAAAAAATTCTACACCATTGTGGGTGAAATTCGACTTCATCATTTGCCTACACTATATAGTGTTAATAGTACTGAATGATTATTTTAATATGTGTATATTTTTTTAGAATCAAATATCACCATCAGGACCAGGCCACCTAATTACCACGGTCGAAGACATAGCAAGATCAAAATAAAATTCACTGTGAATCACACATTAAAATGGGAATGGAACAGCTTGCAGCTGGCAGCCTACAGCTCTACAGGCACAAATTTCTGGATCAATTGTGTAAACAGCAAAAACACACCACAAAGCCCAGATAAGGACCTTTGCACGCCAACCAGTTATCATAGCTTTTACCACAGTGCTGGGATGGTTATATCCGTTTATTCTGCTTTTAGCGATATCATAATAATTGAGGCAAGATTTCCTGTGGTTCTTATTTCTAGGACACAATAAATAATCTTTAACGGGCTGTTTTAGGAATTGGTGCAGAACAGCGGAAATCTCCCTGCCATGTTAGTGATGTGATAAACACATTGATTAAATATTGCAGTCCTTAATGCCCTTCCTAAAGTCTGGAAATTTACTGTGGGCGTACATGGTTACACCGGTAATTCCGGAAGAAGTCGCAAAAACAAATTTAGAGACCCCACTAACCATATTTTTACATGTTGGCACTTGATTCTGCGCGCAAAGATGACCCTTCCCCAGACAGAAATCGAACGAATCAGGTTTAAAACGGGAATATTTCCAGTTATCGCTACTGCTGGCCTCGCTCATGGCACTTGGCTTGCGGCCTTTCTGCCCATTTGTTTCCGGCTTTCATTGTCAGCAGCCAAGAAGCTTCAGAATTAACTGTCCGTGATATCACAGGGGTGTTTTCGAGCAACGAGTGCGGATGCAATTGGCAGGTGAGCGGTGGCGCAAAAGGAGCCATTGCGAATTGGCAGCCTCAATGGAAGATAAAATCGGGCGGGGTGTGCGACGGGCGGCCGATTCGTTACCGCCGGTTTTCGCTACGGGCCGGCGATCAGTTTCACTCCTTAGCATCCCCTGCAGTGAAATTGTCCGAAGGAGATGAAGGGGAAAGGGGCAACTGGGACATCATAGGGCGGGGGCTGTCCTGAAACTACTGCCACAGATAGAGCTCCCTGGAATCTGGGAGCTTATGGTTTCGCAGTGAGGCTGTGCTATGTGTCACATGCAGGCTCCAACCCAATGTCCAGTTGGATTGCCATTCGCCTTCAAGGACTTTATGTATAGTTTGTCTCTGGCTCCTGGAATCAACAGATACATGAACGGGAATGACTAACGCTGTAGTCAGCAGAGCCTGACTCAAGATCTAACGCATAATCCCCACAACAGTGCCCATTATTCTAATTGTAGCGTCTCAAATGGTATATAGAAGCTTGGAGTGATTATTTTCGCCTTTTTGGTTACAGTTAATATATTTTTTCATGTCGGAATTGAAAATTTGCAGGCCTATCCCGGGGATGAGGGGGCGGACATATGAGGAGAGGTTGAGTAGATTGGGACTCTACTCATTGGAGTTCAGAAGAATGAGAGGCGATCTTATTGAAACATATAAGATTGTGAAGGGGCTTGATCGGGTGGATGCAGTAAGGATGTTCCCAAGGATGGGTGAAACTAGAACTAGGGGGCATAATCTTAGAATAAGGGGCTGCTCTTTCAAAACTGAGATGAGGAGAAACTTCTTCACTCAGAGGGTAGTAGGTCTGTGGAATTTGCTGCCCCAGGAAGCTGTGGAAGCTACATCATTAAATAAATTTAAAACAGAAATAGACAGTTTCCTAGAAGTAAAGGGAATTAGGGGTTACGGGGAGCGGGCAGGAAATTGGACATGAATTTAAATTTGAGGTTAGGATCAGATCAGCCATGATCTTATCGAGGGGCCGATTGGCCTACTCCTGCTCCTATTTCTTATGTTCTATGGGGAAAGAGCGGGGAGTGGGACGAAATGGATGGCTCTTTCGAAGAGCTGGCACAGGCACGATGGGCCGAATGGCCTTCTTCTGCGCAACTATAAATTGCAACCGGAATTTGAACCTGTAAGAAGATTGCATGTGAGTGCAAATGGTTAAAATAGATGGCAAAGCTTGCTTCTGACGCATTTCAGAACGGATACAGATGGCTTTGCTTTGGTAACTACTAAAAGTCATATTTGCTGCCAAATTAAACGCAGCTTCCCTATTTTAAAGTCTGATTTCGAACCAAGCTTTGACCAACAGAGGTCGAATGATGTATGCGTTTCCTAAAAAAAAAGGAAGTCCAAACGCTCAGAATTTATGTCCATTATATGTGGTTACAAAATCATTTTAAAATTCATCATGATACGCACATTTTGATAAAGTGGTGTTAACGTGTCAAACCACGTGTGGCGCTTTTAGAATCATAGAATGTTACAGCGCAGAAGGAGGCCATTCGGCCCATCGTGCCTGTGCCCGCTCTTTGAAAGAGCTATCTATTTAGTCCCACTCCCCGCTCTATCACCATTGGCCTGCAAATTGTTCCTTTTCAAGTATTTATTCAATTCCCTTTTACATAGAAACATAGAAAATAGGAGCAAGAGTAGGCCATTCGGCCCTTCAGGCCTGCCCCGCCATTCAAAATGATCATGGCTGATCATCTAACTCAGTACCCCGTTCCCGCTTTTTCCCCATATCCCTTGATCCCTTTAGCATTAAGAAATATATCCATCTCCTTCTTGAATGCATCTAATGACTTGGCCTCCACTGCCTTCTGTGGTAGAGAATTCCACAGGTTCACCACCCTCTGATTGAAGACATTTCTCCTCATCTCGGTTCTAAATGGCATACCCCGTATCCTGAGACTGTGACCCCTGGTTCTGGACTCCCCAGTCATCGGGAACATCCTCCCTGCATCTAGTCTGTCTAGTCCTGTTAGAATTTTATATGTTTCGATGAGATCACCTCTCATTCTTCTAAACTCCAGTGAATATAGGCCTAGTCGACCCAATCTCTCCTCATACGTCAGTCCTGCCATCCCAGGAATCAGTCTGGTAAACCTTTGTTGCACTCCCTCCATGGCAAGGACATCCTTCCTCAGATAAGGAGACCAAAACTGCACACAATACTCCAGATGTGGTCTCACCAAGGCCCTGTATAACCGCAGTAAGACATCCCTGCTCCTGTACTCAAATCCTCTTGCAATGAAGGCCAACATACTGCTTCCTAACTGCTTGCTGCACCTGAATGCTCGCTTTCAGCGACTGGTGTACAAGGACACCCAGGTCTCGTTGCACCTCCCCTTTTCCTGATCTATCACCATTCAGATAATAATCTGCCTTTCTGTTTTTACAACCAAAGTGGATAACCTCACATATATCCTCGTTATATTGCATCGACCATGTTCTTGCCCACTCACCCAACTTGTCTCAATCACATTGGAGCCTCTTTGCATCCTCCTCACAGCTCACATTCCACCCCAGCTTTGTGTCATCTGCAAACTTGGAAATGTTACATTTAGTTGACTCATCCAAATCATTGATATATATTGTGAATAGCTGGGGCCCAAGCACTGATCCCTGCGGTACCCCACTAGTCACTGCCTGCCACTCGGAAAAAGACTCGTTTATTCCTACTCTCTGTCTCCTGTCTGTCAACCAATTCTCAATCCATGCCAGTATATTCCCCCCAATCCCATGTGCTTTAATTTTGCACACTAACCTCTTGTGTGGGACCTTATCGAAAGCCTTCTGAAAATCCAAATACACCACATCCACTGGTGCTCCCCTATCTATTCTACTAGTTACATCCTCAAAAAACTCCAGTAGATTTGTTCAGCATTATTTCCCTTTCATAAACCCATGCTGACTTTGTCCAATCCTGTTAATGCCCTCCAACTGTTCTGTTATCACATCTTTTAGAATAGACTCTAGCATTTTCCCCACTACTGATGTTAGGCTAACTGGTCTGTAATTCCCTGTTTTTTCTCTCCCTCCTTTTTTAAATAGTGGGGTTACATTTGCCACCTTCCAATCTGTAGGAACTGTTCCAGAGTCTGTAGAATTTTGGAAGATGATCACCAATGCATCCACTATTTCCAGGGCCACTTCCTTTAGTACTCTGGGATGTAGATTATCAGGCCCTGGGGATTTGTCAGCCTTTAGCCCCATTAATTTCCCTAGCACTATTTTTTTTTACTAATACTGGTTTCCTTCAGTTCCTCCCTCTCACTAGACCCTTGGTTCCCTAACATTTCTGGCAGGTTATTTGTGTCCTTTGTGAAGACAGAACCAAAGTATGTGTTTAGTTGTTCTGCCATTTCTTTGTGCCCCATTATAATTTCCCCCATTTCTGACTGTAAGGGACCTACATTTGTCTTCACTAATCTTTTTCTCTTGACATATTTATAGAAGCTTTTACAGTAACAGCCTTTTGAAAGTCACAATTGGATCTTTTGCTCCAGCCTTTCCAGCAGTGCGTTCAGATCATAAGAACTCGCTGCGTAAAAAAAATTCTCCTCATCTCCCCTCTGATTCTTTTGCTAATTATCTTAAAATGCTGTCCTCTGGTTACCGAACCTCCTGCCAGTGGAAACAGTTTCTCCTTGTTTACTCAATAAATCCCTCATGGTTTTGAACACCTCTATTAAATCTCCTCATAACCTTCTCTACTCTAAGGAGAACAATCCCAGCTTCTCCTCTTAATTAAAGTCCCTGGTATCATTCTGGTAAATCTCCTCTGCACCCTCTCTGAGGCCTTGACATCCTTCCTAAAGTGCGGTGCCCAGAATTGGACACAATACTCTAGTTGAGGCCTAACCAGTGATGTATAAAGATTTACCTAAACTTCCATCCCCATTGGCAAAAAGGCAAAGGGCAGATAATCTATATCATATGTATTATCAGAGATGTTCAATTGTTCTTTTAGATTCTCTTCTCTTAAATTCCTGCACTCAGTATACATCCCAGAGTCCAAGATAAGGTGCAACGTTGAGACCTGTGGGGCTCTGGATCAAATGACCCTGGGGTTACATAGTGCTCCAAGGTGCACTGTGGTTTACATAAGAACATAAGAAATAGGAGCAGGAGTAGGAGCATATAAGCAAGTACCACGACCTGCTTATCAATGCAACCAAAAATAATCCTGTGATGTCTTTGCAAGATCAAGCAAGATTTGTAAAAAATGTTACTACATGGGAAGAAATTAAGCCAGGATTTTATCATGGGCATGTAGCATTTCTGGACTTCACAAAATACAGTGCGAAAATGAAACCCATTTACTTAAATATAATTCGAGACGCAATTGAGTGATTGGTGTCATGCTATTATATTATACACGGCCCCTCGAGCCTGCTCCACCGTCCAATAAGATCATGGCTGATCTTCGATCTCAACTCCACTTTCCCGCCCAATCCCCATATCCCTTGATTCCCCTAGAGTCCAAAATATATCGATCTCAGCCTTGAATATACTCAACGACTGAGCATCCGCAGCCCTCTGGGGTAGAGAATTCCAAAGATTCACAACCCTTTGCTGAATGCATACTTCATCTAAATACAGATAAATCATATACCCTTCTCTACAGTGGGTTTGCATGAGCAGCTTCCAGTGCCTGTACCATCCATAATTTAATAGTAGGCCCTTATAAGGCCTCCCCAGCGGAGGGAGAACCTTCAGACTGCAAATTCCTACTTCCTCTATCCGAATAGTTGCTCCTCCCTTTCACTTGTATTTTGTAAGTCATGCAGTTCACCTTTATGCCACGGTGTGCATGTTTTTTCTAATGTATCTGTGCTTGAGGTCTGGTAAGAAAGAACTTACAGCACGGTGGATTTTAAAATTTGACTGGATCGGTACAGACATCAGCAAGAAACTACATTTGTATGATAACCCCATTCAAATAGTTACGTGTGCAACCAAACGTCCCCACCGCCTTTCGGAAACTTGTAAGAACCGATGAAAAAGTTCTGTCGTTTACATAGAAAATAGGAGCAAGAGTAGGCCATTCGGCCCTTCGGGCCTGCCCCGCCATTCAAAATGATCATGGCTGATCGTCTAACTCAGTATCCTGTTCCCGCTTTTTCCCCATATCCCTTGATCCCTTTAGCATTAAGGAATATATCCATCTCCTTCTTGAATACATCTAATGACTTGGCCTCCGCCGCCTTCTGTGGTAGAGAATTCCACAGGTTCACCACCCTCTGAGAGAAGAAATTTCTCCTCATCTCGGTTCTAAATGGCATACCCCATATCCTGAGACTGTGACCCCTGGTTCTGGACTCCCCAGCCAATGGGAACATCCTCCCTGCATCTAGTCTGTCTAGTCCTGTTAGAATTTTATATGTTTCGATGAGATCACCTCTCGTTCTTCTAAACTCTCATGAATATAGGCCTAGTCGACCCAATCTCTCCTCATACATCAGTCCTGCCATCCCAGGAATCAATCTGGTAAACCTTTGTTGCACTCCCTCCATGGCAAGGACATCCTGTTGTAAGAATTCTGGGAATCCCACCTTTTCCCTGAGTATGTAAAACATTGGCCATTGACTAAAATCCTAAGATGGAAGGATAGGTGAGAGGTCACCAGACGAATCAACTACACACACAGTGGAATGTGGGAGAATTACTGCTTCAGACATGTCTCTGTTTTAATGCAAAACCTACAGCAGGTGAACAACACTCAGCACTAATTCGAAAGGCAGTCGGCCATTGAAAGAGGCAACTGCTCCAGACATGGTGGGGCCATGTCTTTGTTTTAAAGCAAAACCGATCAACACCTAGGACGTTGGATACAAAAGGAGCCCTGTATATCAGGTGATCAAAAAATCAGAATTAACAATGGCCCATTGAGAAAAGCAATTGCAACATGATGAGAGACCATCAAAAGCCATCAAAGATTCTTAAGGACTTTGTAAGAACTGTTTAAACAGACATGAAGTGTCTTTTTTAAGTGACGAAGACCATTGTAAGAGAGGGATATATAAGTGGAAACTCGAAACCCCTCTCTCTCTTGTGTTGTCTCTCTCTGACTCTTGCTTACTCTTGTGCTCTGCTCCTTTTGTTCTGCCTGTCTCTTGGAGGAGAGGAGCTTCCAGCAAAACCAACGAACCCTACGTGAGAGAACCGGTCAGCCAGACCTGCACGTGCAAAGGATTGGTGAGCCTCGACCATACGTGTGTGTGTGTGTGTGTGTGTGTGCGTGTGTGATAGGTGTCTCCAGGGTCCCCTCTTAGTTTAGCGGGATAAAGTACTGTAGTGGGTGTGTGTAACTCAATGTACTCTGTAGGACCGTTTGTATCGTTATTTTCTTCGTGTTGACGGTATAATAAAACCAACCTTCCAATTCAATTCAAACACGGAGTTTGTGTGTTCTCTGTGCTATTCGACTGCATGATCCATCACCGGGTGCTTTAGCGTAAGAATCGTTTTCCTGAGGTATAAGTGTTCCTTGGCTGGACCGGGAACCAGATATCTGCACCGATCAATAGGGTGAGAACAACCCCAAAACACCCTACACTGTTTACAAGTTGGAGTTGTACTATCTCAAAAACAGTTTAAACTTCCCCTTTCAGATGTTACATCTTCAGACGTTAACTCTGGAGCTTTTCAGAGGAAAACTACAACAATATTCATTTTGAGCTTTCATTGTCAGGAAATGTGATGCAATAAATTGCAAAATTTACCAAAAAGAAAATCTCAATTTTTCCAAGGATTTCATTTATCCAAAATTGGTAATCATAAAAGTCTAGTTTACATAACAGAAATAGCGACCCAACTCTTTATGTAACGCTTCCACTGCTCGGTGTTTCTTGATGTATACGTCTTCGTTAAGAACCTGATTTATTATTTTGTTGGAGTACCAAAAAGAGAAAAATCGACACACCACCAGTTTAGCGACAGTTCAATACAGTGCTTAAAGCGGTAGACTAGTGCTGATTTTACAAAGAGCAAATTGCCCAATTTACCGTTTGCAACTCTGTGAGAAATGCACTAGAATTTCCCAACATACAACGAATTGCGGGGGCGTGGTTGTTGTGGGGATTCGGACACCAGCTTTCCTAACATTGTTAGACTTGGTCTTCTGGGTGAACGGAAATAATGGGAGAATGTTTTATTTGCCGGATTTCAGGTAGCATTTTGATGAGGAATTGTACCCTTAGACCGGCATTTTGGGTGTGTTATTTAGCTCCTCAATTGTCCCTCACTCTGGACAATTCATCTCCTAAACCAGAGGGGTACACGTCCACAGATTTACACTCATACCGTTCTATGCCAGCTTCAAACAGAATATTGGCCTTTATTTCTAGGCGGATGGAGTATAAAAGCAGGGAAGTCATGCTACAACTGTTCAGGGTGCTGGTGAGACCACACCTGGAGTACTGCGTACAGTTCTGGTGCCCTTATTTAAGGAAGGACATACTTGCATTGGAGGCAGTTCAGAGAAGGTTCACTAGGTTGATTCCGGGTATGGAAGGGTTGTCTTATGAGGAAAGATTGAACAGGTTGGGTCTATACTCATTGGAGTTTAGAAGAATGAGAGCAGATCTTATTGAAACATTCACGAGGGAACCAACACGAGGGAAAAACCTACTTGACCTCGTCCTCACCAATCTACCTGTCGCAAATGCATCTGTCCATGACAGTATTGGTAGGAGTGACCACCGCACAGTCCTCATGGAGACGACGTCCCGTCTTCGCACTGAGGACACCATCCAACGTGTTGTGTGGCACGACCACCGTGCTAAATGGGATAGATTCAGAACAGATCGAGCAGCTCAAAAGTGGGCATCCATGAGGTGCTGTGGGCCATCAGCAGCAGCAGAATTGTATTCCAGCACAATCTGTAACCTCATCGCCCGGCATATTCCTCACTCCACCATTACCAACAAGCCAGGGGATCAACCCTGCTTCAATAAGGAGTGTAGAAGAGCATGCCAGGAGCAGCACCAGGCGTACCTAAAAATGAGGTGCCAACCTGGTGAAGCTACAACTCAGGACTACATGCATGCTAAACATCGGAAGCAACATGCTCCAGATAGAGCTAAGCAATTCCACAGCCAACGGATCAGATCAAAGCTCTGCAGTCCTGCCATATCCAGTTGTGAATGGTGGTGGACAATTAAACAACTAACGGGAGGAGGAGGCTCTGTAAACATCCCCATCCTCAATGATGGCGGAGTCCAGCACGTGAGTGCAAAAGACAAGGCTGAAGCGTTTGCAACCATCTTCAGCCAGAAGTGCCGAGTGGATGATCCATCTCAGCCTCCTCCCGATATCCCCACCATCACAGAGGCCAGTCTTCAGCCAATTCGATTCACTCCACGTGATATCAAGAAACGGCTGAGTGCACTGGATACAGCAAAGGCTATGGGCCCCGACAACATCCCGGCTGTAGTGCTGAAGACCTGTGCTCCAGAACTAGCTGCGCCTCTAACCAAGCTGTTCCAGTACAGCTACAACACTGGCATCCACCCGACAATGTGGAAAATTGCCCAAGTATGTCCAAAAAGCAGGACAAATTCAATCCGGCCAATTACCGCCCAATCAGTCCACTCTCAATCATCAGCAAAGTGATGGAAGGTGTCGTCGACAGTGCTATCAAGCGGCACTTACTCACCAATAACCTGCTCACCAATGCTCAGTTTGGGTTCCGCCAGGACCACTCGGCTCCAGACCTCATTACAGCCTTGGTCCAAACATGGACAAAAGAGCTGGATTCCAGAGGTGAGGTGAGAGTGACTGCCCTTGACATCAAGGCAGCATTTGACCGAGTGTGGCACCAAGGAACCCGAATAAAATTGAAGTCAATGGGAATCAGGGGGAAACTCTCCAGTGGCTGGAGTCATACCTAGCACAAAGAAAGATGGTAGTGGTTGTTGGAGGCCAATCACCTCAGCCCCAGGACATTGCTACAGGAGTTCCTCAGGGCAGTGCCCTAGGCCCAACCATCTTCAGCTGCTTCATCAATGACCTTCCCTCCATCATAAGGTCATAAATGGAGATGTTCGCTGATGACTGCACAGTGTTCAGTTCCATTCGCAACCCCTCAAATAATGAAGCAGTCCGAGCCCGCATGCAGCAAGACCTGGACAACATCCAGGCTTGGGCTCATAAGTGGCAAGTAACATTCGCGCCAGACAAGTGCCAGGCAATGACCATCTCCAACAAGAGAGAGTCTAACCACCTCCCCTTGACATTCAATGGCATTACCATCGCAGAATCCCCCACTATCAACATCCTGGGGGTTTCCATTGTTCAGAAACGTAACTGGACCAGCCATATAAATACTGTGGCGACAGGAGCAGGTCAGAGGCTGGGTATTCTGTGGCGAGTGACTCACCTCCTGACTCCCCAAAGCCTTTCCACCATCTACAAGGCACAAGTCAGGAGTGTGATGGAATACTCTCCACTTGCCTGGATGAGTGCAGCTCCAACAACACTCAAGAAGCTCGACACATCCAGGACAAAGCAGACCCTTGATTGACACCCCATCCACCACCCTAAACATTCACTCCCTTCACCACTGGCGCACCGTGGCTGCAGTGTGTACCATCCACAGGATGCACTGCAGCAACTCGCCAAGGCTTCTTCGACAGCACCTCCCAAACCCACGACCTCTACCACCTAGAAGGACAAGGGCAGCAGGCACAACACCACCTGCACATTCCCCTCCAAGTCACACACCAACCCGACTTGGAAATATATCGGCCGTTCCTTCATCGTCGCTGGGTCAAAATCCTGGAACTCCCTCCCTAACAGCACTGTGGGAGAACCTTCACCACATCGACTGCAGCGGTTCAAGGCGGCGGCTCACCACCACCTTCTCAAGGGGCAATTCGGGATGGGCAATAAATGCCAGCCTCGCCAGCGACGCCCACATCCCATGAACGAATAAAAAAAAATATTCTGAGGGGACTCGATTGGGTAGATGCTGAGAGGATGTTACCCCTCATGGGGGAATCTAAAACTAGGGGGCATAGTCTCAGAATAAGAGGTCGCCTGTTTAAGACGGAAATGAGGAGGAATTTCTTCTCCCAGAAGGTTGTGAATCTTTGGAATTCTTTACCCCAAAAAGCTGTGGAGGCTGAGTCATTGAATACATTCAAGGCTGAGTTTGACAAATTTTTGATCAGCGAGGGAGTCAAAGGATATGGGGAAAGGGCGGGAAAGTGGAGTTGAGGTAAAAATCAGATCAGCCATGATCTCATTAAATGGCGGAGCACGCTCGAGGGGCCGAATGGCCTACTCCTGCTCCTATCTCTTATGGCCTTATGGCCGAGCTACCACGGAATACATGACAGAGACATGTTTTTATGGAGGTTCCAACCAATTTTCCTTCACTCACACTCAGAAGGGAATGGCTGGCCTGGGCTCCGGGCAGCAACGGAGCATGATGTCAGGAACCCAATGGTGTGTATCATGCTCCCTAAATGACATAGACTCATAGCCACCTCTCCCAGTCAGGTCATTGGGGCGTATCTCTGGCGGTGGGAACCATTTCCCTCCATGCATCCCCCGACTCCAGCTGATTTGAGGGACTCAGGCCGAGTCTTATGCATCCTCTCGATATTCCTGTGGAAGTGGGCCGATATTCGACTGTGGCAGGCTTCAACGAGTACATGCATATTTCCAGATTCAAATACAGAATCAGGACCGCAACACAGGACTCCAGGTTTAACAGCGGACCCCTGTCAGAGGACGCATATGGGGGAAACACGTTGAGGGATCTGTATACAGGATTTACATATCATTAGAATACACCACGGGAGCACTTTTCACTGCTGGTGGCAATGGAGGAGAGGCGCAAGGCGACATCATAATCCTAATGAAACGTCTTAACAATTTGCTTAGAAGTAGCTAACAGAATAAATATTCATTGCACTAAAAGCTTCCTCTGACTTTCTTGGGTTCTCCCACTTCCAAAATTCAGCCTGTGCAAACTGTCAATGGGGCGTCTCGCCTTTAGACAACAATTTGACTCTATCAGCTTTGCCAATCAGCCTCGAGGATATCAATTAGATCAAGGAACATAGGGATTACTAGACGAATAATGGCCAAAGTCCATCTCGTTCGCCTTCTACCATCCTGTTAGTCGCATAATACATCGATAATGGATTTATTGCCTAATCATAGAAACCAATCTCTATCAATGAATCTAAAACAGACCCAGACATGAGGAGAGGAAACCCCCAGTGGTGGGGGGATTTGGGACCCATAGCTCCAAAGTCACCTGTTCCTCCTAAGCATGTTACACCAACCACATGTCATGTCTCAAATTACTCCTATATTGCAGGCGAACTACTATTTCCGGAAAGACTTGCATTTATACAACGCTTTACAGCCAATGATGCGCTTTTTAACGTGTAGTCACTGTAATGTAGGAAACGCGGCAGCCAATTTGCACACAAGCAATGTGATAATGACCAGATGATCTGTTTTAGTTGAGGGATAAATATTGGCCAGCATACCGGGGAGAACTCCGCTGCACTCCTCCGAATAGTGCTATGGGAGCAGGCCACCTGCTCCGAACGCCTCATCTAAAGAACGGCAGCTCCAACAGTGCAGCACCCCGCTCAGTCCTGCACCGGGGCGTCAGTTGGGATTTGGTGCTCAGGTTCACTGGATTGGCTCTTCAACCCGCAACCCTGAACTCCGAGCAACAGCTCTAGCACCGCTGATACCTGTCATAAATCTACTTAATTTGCATTGGAATGAATAAACACTAACTGCTTCCACCGAATCCCTGGGGAGCCTGGTCCATAGATTGACCACTCGCCCACTGAAATATTGTTTCCGCAGATTAGGAAAGGAATCATCCCAACGTCTTTAACCTGTCCCCGAGATTACAATCATTCTAAAATAGCCTTGATGGTCTCAGCACTTCTATCGATGTTAAACAAGCCCCAGAGGCAGCTGCTTATCCCTGTGATTAGGACGTCAGTTGTTACAGTTCACCCGCTGGTAATCTCACTGGAGGAAGGGAACAGCCACCAGTGGGGACCAATGAACATTTCATCAGCACATACGCTGGACCTCTTATTCTGAGACTATGCCCCCCCAGTTCAATTGGACGCTGTATCACGTGATGGTTAGCAATCCACAAATCGGCCCTTTCAGCTGTACTCCCAATCCCTACATTTTATCTGACTCCTCTTTCCATGCTTCACAAAAACACCTTCTACAGATATGTCTAACACGTACACGGGGCTTAATGCTTCCCGGGAGTATGTGCTTCACCGAACTTCTTATCCCCCTCTATTTTACAGAGTTGTAAGAGGTGAGAACAGCAGCCCTCGACATCAAGTTATCATTCGCCTGAACATGGCACCAAGGAGCCCCGAGCAAAACTAAAGTCAGTGGGGATCAAGCTTGAGTCATACCCGAGGCAAAGGAAGATGGTCGTTGTACTCAGAGGCCAGTCATCACATCATTTCCGAGTGTTCTCCGGCCAATCATCTCTATCTCCTTCATTAATGCCCTATCCTCCGTCATAAGGCTGTTCACGAATGATTTCACAATGTTCGGCTTCATTCACAAATTGCTCTGATAGTGAAACAGCCCATAGCGACCTACAACATGACCGGAATTACACCGAGCCTTGGACTGACAAGTAGCAGGTAGCATTCATGCCACTTAAGTGACAACCATCTCGAACAACAGAAAGCCTAACCCCCTCCCCTTGACCTTGATGGCACCGCCATCGCTGAGACCCCCATCATTCACATGCAGAGGGTCACCGCTGATCAGATGCTGAACTGGACCAATCATATGTAATAAATCCGACCGTGACACCTTGTGGGTGGCGAATAGTTCTTTATTGAGGGAATCAAACCAAGTGCAAATTTAAATAATTACAATGCTCAAGACGCAAAACAAAATTGCCCCGTTCTCTTCTGAGTGGAGATGCTCCACCTGCTCAGGTGTTTCATTTTTCTTTGTGACTCCCCCTCTCCCACTGATCTCTTACAATGACCTCGACTTATACTGGGCTTGTAATCGGTACCAGCCCGACCCTCGCACCTGGAGACGTGAAATATGAAGTTGTGTTTTTTCCAACTTAACAAGGTCAGGGAAGATAATTGATCGATTATTGTCAGAGAATAAATTTGTGACATAATATACTGCGAGTATAAAGTACAAATCTGTGTTCGGTCTGCATGCAGTTACGGGCTGTCTCCATCAGGTAGTGCTGTGGAGCAGTTTACGTTTTATATTACACTATGATTATATCTATTATATTATAGGTTTTGATGAGTGGGAGACAAGGCCGTTCAGCCATGAGCGGCTTATCTCAGCAGGCTAGATTCTTTACTACAGTGACTAAGATAAGGCTGATCGACCATGAGTAGCTAATCGCAAAAAAAAGCATTATTACTGAATTCTTTTGACATTGTCTAAAACTACAGCACAGCATTTTTAATTTTGAATCTTTCATTACCTGAGAGCATTATTTAAAATTATATATACACCATCTCTTCATCGGCTTCTTGCTCGAATCTTTCTTGGTCCGCCTATTCTCACACGTGTTAACGCCGTGACTATAAGAACAGGGCATTGAGCTGCATGTATGGATTACTGTGTTCAGTAGATCATTTTTTGACCCCTCGAAGCCTCTCCGCTATCTACAAGGGTCACGCCTGGATGGCTGCAGCCGCAACAACACTTAAGATACTGGGCACCACCCAGGACAGAACACTTTGCTTGATTGGTGCCGCTGACTCTGGGCTAAGTAGCCATCCCCCTTAACCACTGTACGATCTCCAGGACGCACGGCAGCAAGGTTACTCCGGCAGTACCTCCCTCTCCTGCGATCTCTACCACCAAGAAGAAGAAGAGGAGCAATATTGTGGGAACAAAATCACCCCGAAGTTCCTCTCCAAATTACACACCATGCTGGCTGGGACATACATTGTCGTTCTTTAATCTCGCTGGGTCAGAATCTTGAAAATTCCAACATAACATTGCGGGAGCGCCAACGTCACTTACGTAGCGTATAATCTCGTCCCAGATGTTGCGCCAATTAAACAGAAAAATAGTTACAAACTGGTTAATACATCATTCTTATTAAACAATTTTCAGCATTGAGCCGCGTGTATGGTTTACTGTGTTCAGTAGAATTTTCACTGCTGTTCACATCTGTTGATGTAACCTTTAATTTGTTTTATATTTTGTTTCTAATTTTTTTTTATTCGTTCATGGGATGTGGGTGAGGCCGGCATTTATTGCCCATCCCTAATTGCCCTTGAGAAGGTGGTGGTGAGCCGCCTTCTTGAACCATGTTAACTGATTGAGTTCCGCAATTTCCATCACCCATAGCGTATTCGGAGCATGAACCGTGCGTGATCTCTGCAGCGAGGCAGCAGAGAGACCGACTGATGTCTGGGGAAGCGGGCAACCGAGCTCTGTTTCGACCCACCACTGTGTGCCCGTCACTTTCAGTCTGATTATCCCATTCCTGGGATCTGAACGCCCAGTAAATATAATCATAGTGTAATACAAAACGTAAACAGCTCCACGGCACTACCTGATGGAGACAGCCTGTAACTGGATGCAGACTGAACGCAGCATTGTACTTTTTACTCGCAATATATTGTCACAAAATTAAATAGTGGCACCTTCAACACTGAAAATAGTATTACATTGCCACCTATACGCCCTAACAGGGACTGGAGGCGATTTCAATGCAACGCATGACCCACGTTCTAAATTCAATACACAACTCTACACTAATGTCCAGTATAAATGACACATATGGCGAATAAACTATATTAAAACTGAAGTCAATCAATTCTTGTTTCATTCGGAGTTCCACAAAAATCCTGCAGTGTAACCTGGACTGCACTGTGGGTGAATCAGATGAGTCAGAAATCACTCAATAAAGTTTGAGTTAATACCAAAGATATTTACGATTCTCCAAATATCATATGAAGCCTATATTATAACACGCGTTTACAAGCGTGCGCTCCTCTCAGAAAACGTTTTGGCGACTGTTGTAAGAAGTTTTTAATATTTAACTTTTATTTGCTACTAACTCAATCGAATTGTCAGAAGACTCGAGGGTAATCAGGGTTAGATTCCCTTTTGTGTTGCTTCTCATTGGGTTAACACCCTCTAAACTCGCGGATGTCACTTGTTGGGGACAATGTTTAATCCCTCCAGAGATTCATACAATCCTTGGCAATTTGTCCTAATTGCATTTTATTTCCTCTCCAAGCCACGGAAATGCCTTACTGTCAACACAACACACCGGATCTGGGTTCGGATACTCAATTAACTAGGCGATATAAACGAAATGGTACAATTCTAAACAAAGAGACCTGGGGGTGTTCGTACAGACATCTTTGAAGGTGGCAGGACAAGTTGAGAAGGCTGTTAAAAAGCGTATAGGATCCTTGACTTTATAAAACGAGGCATAGAGTACAAAAACAAGGGAGTTATGTTAAACATTTATAAAACACTGGTTAGGCCTCAGCTGGAGTATTGTGTCCAATTCTGGGCACCGCACTTTAGGAAGGATGTCAAGGCCTTGGAGAGGGTGCAGAGGAGATTTGCTAGAATGGTCCCAGGGATGAGGGACTTCAGTTATGTGGAGAGACTGGAGAAGCTGGGATTGTTCTCCTTAGAGCAGAGAAGGTTAAGGGGAGATTTGATAGAGGTGTTCAAAATCATGAAGGGTTTTGATAGAGTAAATAAGGAGAAACTGTTTCCAGTGGCAGAAGGCTCGGTAACCAGAGGACACAGATTTAAGATAATTGGCAAAGGAGTGAGAGGTGAGATGAGGAGAATTTATGTCACGCAGTGAGTTATTCTGTTGTGGAATGCTCTGCCTGAATGGGCGGTGGAAGCAGATTCAACAGTAACATCCAAAGGGGAATTGGGTAAATATTTGAAGGGGAGAAAATTACAAGGTTATGGGGAAAGAGCAGGGGGGGAGTGGGCCTAATTGAATAGCTCTTTCAAAGAGCCGGCACAGGCACGAAGGGCCGAATGGCCTCAATCTGTGCAGTAAGATATGATTCTATGAACTAACTAGATGATATGATTCTATGAACTAATTAGATGTATTTACAGGAAGTAAAAAATATATAGAACGCAATTTTACAGTAATTTCAACAACGAAGTAGCCCTCAGTCCTTGAGAGCGGTGCCTCCAGCAAGTCTCTAACAGCCCCTAACGCACACCGGCACAGGTTTACGGTTGCCCTCCGCTCAAGGCCACTCTATGGTTCCTCTACTTCAATCTCTTTCTCAGTCACGTTCGCCCTTCTCGGCCAGTTCACCCAGTGCAGCAATTTGCCAGTAGTCACGAAGAGAGAATTTGAATTTGTGTTGTACTTTTCTGATCGTCAGCCCTTTACAGTCAATGTGATGTGTGGTCAGTGTTGTGGAGCGGGGGGTGGGGCCACTTCTGCTTTGTAAGGCTCAGAGAAAATGTCCTTGCCTCCACCAATCGGGGAGTTCACCATACAGAGATTTTAATATCTATTGAAGGAAAAGGGAAATGACGCCCGCCAGATCGTTGAACTGCAAACGCTGGATCTCGCGAAATTTCACTTGCTGATTGAGTGCGGAATCTCACCCACAAGTCCCCGAAGTGCTGGCCTCTGTTTATTATCGGGCAGCGTTGCTGCAAACTGCGGCTCTTCTTGATGTACCAGCGCCGAGGAACAAAATAGAGGTCTGATCAATGGTATTTTGTAAGGAACTGACATCTTGGGCCATTGAACTTTACCGGGAACACTGAGCACAATGGTTTTCATCCTCTGGATTTCACTTCTCTTCAGGGCTGTTCCTCCAGGTATGATCATCATCTGGGCGTTATATTTACATCGTGGTAAATGGTATTTTGGTCCATCTGTCTGTTTAATTGTCTATATCTCTATCTATCTATCTATTATCTATCTCTCTATCTATCGATCGATCTGTCTATCTATCTATCTCTCGCTCTATCGATCGATCTATCTATCTCTCTATCTATCTATCTCTCGCTCTATCGATCTATCTATCTATCTCTCTATCTATCTATCTATCTAACTATCTCTCTATCTATCTATCTCTCGCTCTATCGATCTATCTATCTATCTCTCTATCTATCTATCTAACTATCTCTCTATCGATCTATCTATCTATCTGTCTATCGCTCTATCTATCTATCTATCTATCTCTATCTATCTATCTAACTATCTATCTATCTGCCGATCTATCTATCTATCTATGTCTCTATCTATCTATCTCTCTATCTATCTATCTATCTATCTCTCTATCTATCTATCTCTCCCTATCTATCTGTCTATCTATCTATCTATCCAACTATCGATCTGTCTATCTGTCAATCTAAGCTATCAAGCGACATCTCTATAGCCTACGAAAAATTGGTCGGAAAAGACATTTTAGATATTTGTTCATTTGCTGACCCACGATCATTTTCATTTCCGCTTTCAAAGTCGGTGGAGAGTGAACAGAAATCTTTCGCAACCTTGTGCAAGATTTCCGTTCAAGTTACACAGTCTTGGAGGACTGACATGGTGATTGAGTAAGCAAAACCCCAATCTTGTTCTTGAAGAGGGGAAGGGTAGCCGGGCGACCAAGGCGCTTACATTGAACGTGATTAGCCTCGGTTGGACCTGCTCCAATCCCACCGTTATCAGCCGTGGCAAACTTTCCACCTCCGCTTTTTCTCACTCATTCCAAGACTCGCCGTGCGTAAAGTGCGCTGCCATTTCCCATAACACGCTCCAAAATAGTTTATACAATGGTTTTTTATATGGGGTCGTAGTAGATGTACATGAATGAGGGGGTCACATACACTTAACAGTGAAAAGCATTAACAATGCACCATTTGCGACAAGATCCTCATGTATTAGAGAGAGATAATAGTGCAGCACTGATACTAATCCGATTGCATTGCGTCATTATTTGATCTGGGGACCTGGGTTTCGCTTTATGCTCAGTGTAAGTTCAGATGTTTTACATAGAATTACATATAATTAACAGCGCAGAAGCAAACCATTTGGTCCATGCCGGTGTTAATGCTCTACAGGAGCCTCCTCCCTCTCTTACTTCATCTCACCCTATCATTTTACTCCTTTCTCCCTCATGTGTTTATCCAGCTTCCCCTTAAATGCATCTTTGCTATTGGTCTCAGCCACTCCACATTCTCATTACTCTCTGGGTAAAGACGTTTCTCCTGAATTCCTTAATGGAGTTCTTAGTGACTATCTTATATTGATGGCCCCCTGGTTTTGGTCTCTCCCACAAGTGGAAACAGCCTCTCTACGTCTACCCAATCAAACTCCTTCATAATTTTGAGCACGTCACCCCTCAGCCTTCTCCTTTCAAGAGAAAACAGCCCCAGCCTGTTCAGTCAACAAATTCATTAAGTTAAACACATTATAACATTTCAGTTCTGGTATCATTCTTGTAAATCTTTTTTTGTTCCTCATATCCTTTTTGAAACACGAAGCCAGAACACTACACAGATTGCGCTGTTACTTCTGTTTGCGGCTTGTAATCTTTTTATTACTCTGGATATCTTGTAGGCTGAAAGTCTCAGACTATTTCTGTAGTTGTCATGCGCCCTTTATGGCCCCACGACAAAATTTGTACTCATCCAAACATGAAGGTGAATTCCTTACCACTCATTGGCCTTCATTGCAAGAGGATTTGAGTACAGGAGCAGGGATGTCTTACTGCAGTTATACAGGGCCTTGGTGAGACCACATCTGGAGTATTGTGTGCAGTTTTGGTCTCCTTATCTGAGGAAGGATGTCCTTGCCATGGAGGGAGTGCAACGAAGGTTTACCAGACTGATTCCTGGGATGGCAGGACTGACGTATGAGGAGAGATTGGGTCGACTAGGCCTATTTTCACTAGAGTTTAGAAGAATGAGAGGTGATCTCATCGAAACATATAAAATCCTAACAGGACTAGATGCAGGGAGGATGTTCCCATTGGCAGAACCAGGGGTCACAGTCTCAGGATACGGGGTAGGCCATTTAGAACCGAGATGAGGAGAAATTTCTTCACTCAGAGGGTGGTGAACCTGTGGAATTCTCTACCACAGAAGGCAGTGGAGGCCAAGTCATTAGATGTATTCAAGAAGGAGATAGATATATTTCTTAATGCTAAAGGGATCGAGGGATATGGGGAAAAAGCGGGAACAGGGTACTGAGTTGGACGATCAGCCGTGATCATTTTGAATGGCGGGGCAGGCCCGAAGGGCCGAATGGCCTGATCTTGCTCCTATTTGCTCTGTTTCTATCTATGTTTCTATTATAGTGACCTCCCTCAAGCAATGCTCACTCCCTACGCAATATCACTTCTAATCGAACAACTGCACCAAATGCTGCATTTCCTGTCATACACACGTGTCCATGTGAGTTTCATCTTAATAAAGCTTATCAAGTATGAACCAATTATCTGGCTGTGCTGCTGACAGCCGTGAATACGCCTTCCAACATACGCAGGTTTTAAAGCTTATCCCGTAGACACATATATAAAAAATAATTAAGACCTAAAGTCAAGCCCATAGTACAAATCAGAACAAAATGGATAACTAGATGCAGTTAGACATGAATTTGTTGGTATGTGGGTGATGTGTGGAGCAGTGGTTGTGTAGTTGGTAGGAGACGCCACTTGACAGTTGACCTCACTCACCTTGACCACTCATGTCAAAGCACTGAATAATTATGTCCCTTTATATTTGGTGTCACTCTTACTTATTTGATACAGATTTCGCTGCCGACGAGAGTCCAGAGCAAGTGATACTTTCCACCGATTCTGCCTCCGTGTTGCTGCCTTGTTCCAATCTGCTGTGGGATCCAAAGTCTGTAGATTGGCACTTGAACGGGTCTAAAATATGCTCCGTTATTGATGCAACCCCCCGGTGTACGTCCACTAAACACCTACACGTGGCATTCGCTGAACCTGACTGCTTCGGCAAAAGAGATTTCTCGCTTTTGTTTACGCCGACAATGAACGATGGAGGACGCTACACTTGTGGAGTGCAAGTGCGTGAAGGGACTTCGCACATTTTAACAACCCACCTGGTAGTTTTCAGAGGTAGGTCGTATTTTTTTGTCTCTCACAAGGGAATAACTTTTGAAACGCAATGCGTTAATCTTTGGATGTTTCTCAATACTTTCCCCTCTGTAACCAGTCGAATGTGCCAGACGGTGTAATAACGGGAGAAGTGTTAACACGTTAGTTCATTTTTGCAGACTTTAAGGGAGGAAAGAAACGCTGAGGGCAACAGAGAGAAAATGACTGAACGAGAGAAAGAGGGGAAGGAAGTAAAAGGAGAGAAGGAAAAGAACAAAAGAGAGAAGGGGAGAAAGCTAGAAAGGAAAATGGAAAGAGAGAGGAAGAATGAGTGAAGGGATGGCGCAACTTCCAGTAATTTCTGATTTCTGTGCTACGTTTCCGTTTTCCACCTAAAAAAAAAATCAGAATTTGTAACCACTAAATAATTAACTGGCAACAACGCATGTTAAAACGTTGCGGGAGTATAGCATTGAAAATCACAATAGATTGACTATATTAACAGAAGCTCCAGGCTTAACGTTTGGGCATGAGAATGCATTATAACGAGAGAGGGCGCAATAGTTGTTTTTGATTGCTCAAACTTTTCAAAAATGTCTATACGTTTCCGGCTATCAAGGTTGGAATTTCCGGGCCTGGGATGGGGGCATGCAGTGGCAGCGGAACGGGGCGGGAAAGTCGCAATTTCGGGCGGATCGCTTCACCAGATGTCTGCCCTTATTCGACCCTTGGTAAATTTCGTAAGAAGTGTGGGCCGCTCTTTCTTTACTCCCTGCCCTCTCCCCCCTTCCCCACCCACCGACGTGACCGGGAGAGGGGGGAGGTGGGGGATGGCGTCGTCCAGCAACGATCTGGCCACTTCTAACGCCATTGCCCCCCAAAGCTAGGCACACCTGCATGATATAGGTGCACATGCTTGCTGCTGCCAGAAGTAGTGCAAGCAATCTTCTGAACTGTTGCTTTCCAATGCCAACCATTTGTCTTTGTGGTGGCACCTCCATTTACATGGTGGGGAGAGGGTGCTGCTCCAAATTCCGATTAGTTAACTCAATGGCCTGTCCCTTTCAGTTCATTTGAGAGAAGCAAGCGCCATTTTCCATGGAGTCTTGCTCCTTAAAGCTCCGCCCCTCAGAATGGCTTATGGCCAGTAACCCTCAGTAGGTAGTTCAGCTCTGTTTCTTGCACTTTATTGTGCAAAGGCAGACAGTTTAACCAGTGGGCTTTGGCATGCAAAAGCAAACAAAGACTTGGGACTCTTAAATCAGCTTAATCTATAATATGTCAGGAAATTCAGTGATTTGAACTTGAAAGAAATGACACCATGTATTCCGCTTGCTTGCAATTTTCAGTGCAATGTGTCATCAATATCGGCGCTATCTTACTTTTTTTCCCAAAATGTTGAGAAATTCATAACCTCGGACAGGAGCCCCTAGTTATGAAGGATAAATAGACATTAATTCCACTCAATACCCCCAACGTAGCGGATGGATAGCATGCTCGGCCAGAAACCACTACAGAACCCAGTCATACAATCGTAGAACGGTTACAGCACAGAAGGAGGCCATTGGGCCCATCGAACCCGTGCCGACTCTTTGCACGAGCAATCCAGCTAGTCCCACTCCCCCCGCCCTACCCCCGTCGTCCTGCACATTTTTTCCCTTTCAAGTACTTATCCAGTTCCCTTTTGAAGGCCATGATTGAATCTGCCTCCACCACCCCCTCGGGCAGTGCATTCCAGATCCTAACCACTCGCTGTGTAAAAAAGATTTTCCTCATGTCGCCTTCGGTTCCTTTGCCAATCACCTTGAATCTATGTCCTCTGGTTCTTGACCCTTCCGCCAATGGGAACAGTTTCTCTCTATCTGCTCTGTCTAGACCCTTCATGATTTTGAACACCTCGATCAAATCTCCTCGCAACCATCTCGGTTCCAAGGAGAACAACCCCAGCTTCTCCAGTCTATCCACGTAACATAAGAACATGAGATAGGAGCAGGAGTAGGCCATTCGGCCCTTCCAGCCTGCTCAGCCATTTAATGAGAACATGGCTGATCTGATTTTTACCTCAACTCCACTTTCCCACCCTTTCCCCATATCCTTTGACTCCCTCGCTGATCAAAAATTTGTCTAACTCAGCCTTGAATGTATTCAATGACTCGGCCTCCACGGCTTTTTGGGGTAAAGAATTCCAAAGATTCACAACCCTTTGAGAGAAGAAATCTCTCCTCATCTCCTCTTAAACGGGCGACCCCTTATTCTGAGACTATGCCCCATAGTTTTAGATTCCCCCATGAGGGGTAACATTGTCTCAGCATTTACCCTGTCAAGCTCCCTCAGAATCTTATATGTTTCAATAAGATCTCCTCTCATTCTTCTAAACTCCAGTGAGTATAGTCCCAATCTGCTCAATCTTTCCTCATAAGACAACCCTTCCATACCCGGAATCAGCCGAGTGAACCTTCTCTGAACTGCCTCCAATGCAAGTATGTCCTTCCTTAAATAAGGGCATCAGAACTGTACGCAGTACTCCAGATGTGGTCTCACCAGCACCCTGTACAGTTGTAGCATGACTCCCCTGCTTTTATGCTCCATCCCCCTTGAAGATATTGATTACTGATTACTGTCAACAGAAAGACTTTATCTCAACACCGAGTGAAATGCAGTTTGACTCTTGCTAGACAGAAGACCAAATGGGACTGAAGGATGTAATACAAACATTGCTGCATTTAGGTGCAAATGTAAGGTTATGGCCACAGCTACAATAAATGCAAATTCGTTAAAGGCAAGTTGATTGAGGAACATGGGAACATAGGAACAGGAGGAGGCCATTCAGCCCCTCGTGCCTGCTCCGCCATTCGATAAGATCATGGCTGATCTGTGATCTAACTCCATATACCTGCCTTTGGCCCATATCCCTTAATACCTTTGGTTGCCAAAAAGCTATCTATCTCAGATTTAAATTTAGCAATTGAGCTAGTATCAATTGCCGTTTGCAGAAGAGAGTTCCAAACTTCTACCACCCTTTGTGTGTAGAAATGTTTTCTAATCTCACTCCTGAAAGGTCTGGCTCTAATTTTTAGACTGTGCCCCCTACTCCTAGAATCCCCATCCAGCGGAAATAGTTTCCCTCTATCCACCCTATCCGTTCCCCTTAATATCTTATAAACTTCGATCAGATCACCCTTTAACTTTCTAAACTCCAGAGAATACAACCCCAATTTGTGTAATCTCTCCTCGTAACTTAACCCTTGAAGTCCGGGTAACATTCTAGTAAACCTACGCTGCACTCCCTCCAAGGCCAATATGTCCTTCCGAAGGTGCGGTGCCCAGAACTGCTCACAGTACTCCAGGTGCGGTCTAACCAGGGTTTTGTATAGCTGACATCCATCAACAGCATTTAACTAATTGTAAGCACAGCAATGACATAATGTTAAGCGTCACAATCATTCAGCGTTAGCTAGTTTTCAACATTATCAGGTATAACCTTAGATGTCAGTACTACAGTATGGCCCTCGTTTTAGCCCCCACATCTATATTCAGTGTGACATTGGTAAACCCCCATTACTGACCTGCACATAAAAGCGTACAACGTCTCCTGGAGTATCTGGCCGGTTGTGGAGCCTCACACTGCCACTCTTCCAGGTGATCCTTTTGTCGGGGGGGGTCACTTCTGCCGCATGTCTGCAATGAGTCATTATGGCCACTTTCTTTCTTGACTCGTGGGCATCTTAATGTAGAGAAACTTCCTCTATTGACTGCTGTGCGGCGCTTGCGTTAGAGCAGTTCACAGATGCTGTGACATCCAGACAGAAAGACAAGAAGACAGATTTCTGACTCAGACTTACCCTAGACACGGTGGGGCCCAAACTAATTCACCGTAGTGGGGAAGGGAAGGCCAACGGAATGTTGGCTTTTATTGCTAGGGGGATAGAATATAAAAACAGGGAGGTATTGCTGCAGTTATATAAGGTATTGGTGAGACCGCACCTGGAATACTGCATACAGTTTTGGTCTCCATACTTAAGAAAAGATATACTTGCTCTCGAGGCAGTACAAAGAAGGTTCACTCGGTTAATCCCGGGGATGAGGGGGCGGACATATGAGGAGAGGTTGAGTAGATTGGGACTCTACTCATTGGAGTTCAGAAGAATGAGAGGCGATCTTATTGAAACATATAAGATTGTGAAGGGGCTTGATCGGGTGGATGCGGTAAGGATGTTCCCAAGGATGGGTGAAACTAGAACGAGGGGGCATAATCTTAGAATAAGGGGCTGCTCTTTCAAAACTGAGATGAGGAGAAACTTCTTCACTCAGAGGGTGGTAGGTCTGTGGAATTTGCTGCCCCAGGAAGCTGTGGAAGCTACATCATTAAATAAATTTAAAACAGAAATAGACAGTTTCCTAGAAGTAAAGGGAATTAGGGGTTACGGGGAGCGGGCAGGAAATTGGACATGAATTTAGATTTGAGGTTAGGATCAGATCAGCCATGATCTTATTGAATGGCAGAGCAGGCTCGAGGGGCCGATTGGCCTACTCCTGCTCCTATTTCTTATGTTCTTATGAAGGCTGATATCTTTCCACTAACGTGGGCCACGTGTCAATCCAATCCAAACCGTCTTGAACATGCGTGCCATGAATTTCAGTTCAACAATGCAACAGCTAAAGTTTAGATGCCTTTGAGGGTTTTTTTCTGCTGCAAGTGTCAGCTTGTCTGAGCTGCGGGGAGTCTTGCCCCAGAGTCAGAAATTCGTGCGTTCAAGCCCCCCATTCTAAAACCTGAACCCATCATCAACGTGG